>NW_017677620.1:13600-24404 GCF_001879085.1 Nicotiana attenuata
GGGAAATTGCATTTCATTGAAAATAAAGGATAGAAGGGTTTGTACATACAAAACAAACGAAAAATAAAAATCTGGATTACAACCCTGGTATAACCCAGATAACATAAAGGAAAACAAAGCAAACTACCAAAACTCCTTCCGAGTAGGGGGAGAGTAGCCTTCCAATTGTTAACTGAGGTGTTGATTGTCTGTGCACGTGCTTTTGGGATTTATATGTTCGGTAGTGTCCCTATTGGTAGAAGTGATGGCTGGATGACTACCCGATGAGTATGATGTGACTACAAGATGTGTCCACATGATTTGGATGTGACGAGGGGAGTCTGCTTGAGGGTAAAAAGAGCTATTTGGTGCTTGATTTCCATCTGGATTTGATGTATAGACCCGAGTTATGGTTGTGTTGAAGGATCCTTTCATGTTGTTTAGTTGGGGAGTGAAGTAGATTTCATGTCATGATATGAGTTCAGACTCTGGAAGATTAAGTGATTGTGTGATGTTTATGACGGTGGAAGGGTATAAAGAGATGTTGGTTGAGGCGAAGCAGATGGGTTATCTCCTGCGAAGTGTTCTGAGGGTTGTGTAATCCCTATGTTGTTTGTTGGGAGTCTTCTTTTACAAGAGAAATATACGTGTTGCAACTTGAGTTTGGATCGCTTACGAGAGTGGGCTTGACTATTACGAGGGTGAATGCGAGATTTGCAGATGATTTGAAATACTAGATGGGTTGTGTTGCATGAGCTTATGAAGGATTTAGTGAATCTCACTATGGTATTATGGTAGTAATAGAGTATGGGCATTGTGAGTTTTTGTGTGTTTTGATCTATGACTTTGAGCTAAGTGGGGGAGTCTGATATGGATTAGTTGATTGCACGGTTATGTGTTGTATTGGTTTCAGTTTGAGGTATATTGGTGAATCAGTTGTGGCTTACAGGGGTTGAGATCGAGGATGACTCGAGTAAAGGAAATTTTGAATAAGGGTTGTGTTATGCTTTATGGGTGTATGAGAATCACGGAATGACTTGAGTTGTTATTGGTGAAGGATGTGCATGGAGCAGGAATTTATTTGATTGCATTAAGGTGGGGTAATTCCTAGGGTGTTGGAGTGCTAATAGAGCACAGGTCGTTCTGACCGTTTGATCAGTCTAATTGAGACCTGAGTAGAGTGGATGACTCTCGAGAATGGTTCTGATGGATTCTAGGTTTATATGTAACAATTGGGAATCTTCAGGATGTGTATTTGGCTTGAAATTAAGACTTACATTGAAAGGCGTAAAGATTTGTGGTATTTCTATATCGTAGTGGATCCTACATTTCGGTATCAGGAAAGGGAAAGAATATCTTAAATTCATAGGGAGTCTGTTCAGAGTAAGTAAATGAGTTGTGGTACTTCTGGGATGCTTAAGAGAACATTCAACGGCTTATGAACTTTAGGGCGGTGTGGTTTTGTGCTAGGATCTCGCGTGGTGAGTTTTGGTTGAGGATTTTGGTATTGTGGCAAGAAGAAGGACCAATTTGAAGGTAATTCAGAAGGAACTCAGATAGATAGGACAGCTTGGTAGTAGGCTGGATCGGCATGGTAATGGGTATGATTAGTTCTCTTGGTGTGTATGAGGTAATAAGTTTCTACAGGTATTTTGTGGCAATGCTCTTAGGATTTTGGCGACCAGCGTAGCTTGGTTGGTTGGAAGGATTCAATCCTGACGGATTAGTTCTGTGCAAATGGGGTTCGGAGAGTTCTTGATGGTTTCTACCACTGTTAGAGATGTATATTTTCTACTGGCGTGAGGAGCATGTGATATATAGTGATTTTCTCCTAGATGGGATCAAATGGAAAGTTCTTGGCTAGTTGAGTACGTAGTTTCTTGTGACTCGGAATGGATCATGAAGTTCTCACATTTATCATTGGGTGCATAGTATATGCGGTAGGTTGTGTAGGATTGAGATTTGCAGGTGTAAGATCACGGTTCAGTTCTGAAAGGAAGGTCATATTTCTTAGGCAGCATGGTCAGTTCAGATGACTAAGTAAATGATATTACTTATTAGTATGGTGGGATGAGAGCATACATTCAAAGAGGGGCGACGTGTTTGAGTTATGGATACTTCATTGGTATTGCGGCACTCTCTTGTTTGATCGATTGCTGGAGTTCAAATTTTGCCCTGTGGCACAGAAGAATTTTAGGAGTATTCCTCGTGGAATGACCGTGTAATTGGCAAAGTGTGAACAATCAGGCGGTGGAGTTGAGATCAGAGATGGAGAATCGTATGTTCTATGGATTGGGAGACTGAGAGTTCTCGTGAGCAGATTGTTTCGTGGTTATGAACTGTAAAAAAAATGTATCCAAGGTTGGCCAGAGGTTAGTATGTGTTGTGATTCAGTCATTGTAGACTTTCGAAGAGTATTTAACTGTTTGACCAGGATTTATTAGGGTTCATTGGTAGGCCTGTATGGATGTGTGTTCTGCACTGGGTCGGATTTGTTGACTCCGAATAGCTATGGTTGAGGGATGTTCCATTCGATTGTTATTGAGCTTATTTGTGTTCTGGAGTGATTTACGAGTTACCCTTCTGTGTTACGAGGAGTTGTGATTGTTGGTTATATGCACATCTGGTACGGTTCAATTGGGATCTTATAGCAGAATTTGAGCAGGAAGATGTATTGGGTATTTCTTGGTGGATGGCGTATTGGTTATGTCCTTTCGGGTTTCGTGTGGAGTTATGTCTTTTGCCTCTCCGTGGTTATGGTGATTCACTTTTGGTACTAGACATCAAATTGCGCGTGGTTGTTGATTTTGAGCATGGTGACTCGAGGTGTCTCATGTGGATCAGTGTTTGGATAGGGTCGCGTATTGCAGCGAGGTTTGTCGCACCCCTTTTTTTCTCGCGAAATCGGGTTTGTGAATTTTGGTTGATACAACTCGTTCCTTTTGGGAAAGGGGTTTGCATTTTTGAAGAGTCGCCACCTAACGATTTAAGGTGCGTTAGGGCACCTATATGGTTTATTTATAACTACGTTTGGTAACCAGAGACAGGGTAAGGGCTTGAAATTATCCTAAGGGGAAGGTGTTAGGCACCCCTCAGGATCCGCTAGTGTGGTTCCCAGCCAAACAGTTTTTGTGGATTTGTACAATTAGCAAATAAACAAGTATGGCTCAAATAGTAGGGGATTTAAGTTTAAGTACACGGATGTTAACAAAAACAGTTAGTGAAAAGCTAGATTTTGAAAAGAAGTACGATCTAAGCGCATTCATGAATGTAAAGGGGTGTCCTAGGTTGGTTAGCCTATAGGATCACATCAGTACAATGCCCGGTAATCACTCCTTAGAAAGGGGGCTACGCGTGGCATTAGCGCACCGGTCATCAAATCCATGTCTACCCTTCCCGTCCCCTTATTGGTCATGCAAAGCGAGTGTTGGTCACGGATTCCTATCGCGTGCTGCTACCCGTCCCTTCCTAATGGTTCTGGAGGGAGTTAGGACCTCTACCTATAGGTGGTTCTAGACGTACCCCTAAGGTTTTTAAAGGTGAAAAGTCTAAGGCGACAATCAAAACACGTAGGACTGGACAAGGATAGAACAGTTAAAAGGCTCACATTTTACCTCCACAAATAGACATACAAGCAGCACGACTCTTTATTAATCAAAGTTGTAAAGCAGGATCTCTAAGTGACTGTGCAAAAATAGACCATATTTTATACCAGAAGTTATAACCTAGAAGTTGCCTAGGGATTCTTTTAAAAAGCTATTAGAATCAGAAACGATAACGACAGAGAGAGAACTTCAGGGGAATGCAGTTTTGAAGATGCCCTAAGGCTTGCCTATATGCAGATGATGTGTCCATATTAATGCAGAAACAAACAGGTTTTGAAATGGACTCCTTTAATACCTATAGGTATGATATCTAATGAGATTGAGGCAGTTTGAAAGAACTTGTTTTAGGGAATATACTTAATAAAACCAATTCAGAAATGAGCTAGGCGTGATCAAGTTGACTTATTTAACCTAAACTAGATTGAAAAGCAGAATTTTGAATATGGTTCCCTATAGGCATGATATCTAAGTGTAATACTGATTTTAACGGTTTGCAGATGGGGAAACATACATAATTACTTATTGTACCAGAATATGAATTAAATCCTATGGGCATGGAATCTATTATTAATCTGATTTTAAGACATGATTGTTTGGAACCTATAGGCATGGTTTTTAAACATGACAAAATGCAGAACCTTATAGGCATGATTTCTACTTAGTAAAGCATACGAATTTAAAAGTAAGGTCCTAGGAGCATGATTTCTACCCGAATTACCCCATAAGGCATGTATCTACCCACCCTTTTCGTTTTGTCTCAATCAATCAAGAATGCCTCAACTGGATAAATTCACTTATTTCACACAATTCTTCTGGTCATGCCTTTTCCTCATTCTTATTAGGTTCTATCTCCCTTACTAAATACCCCAATATCTGTTTACAAGTTATTACAAACCAATGAATGAATTACATAAGTAAATAAAAAAAATCAAGAAGTTATTCTATAGGGAGCCTTCAATTAGGCCCATATTCCTCAAAGCCTCCAATGACCTCATATGGCTCAATTCCATAGACAATAGTCTAGGTGCATCAAAGTTCCCTAAGGACCTCAAGGATCCCGGGCAGTGCTTACACCTAGACTTGGTAACCAAAATTGAACAAGTGCAGTGTGGAAAGGCCAGCCTCAATATGCCAGAGTTCAGAGGGTTCTCAAGAGGATCCCAAGGCAGTACACATACTAGAGGGGACAGAACTCATCGACTAAGAGTAGAGTGAAAGTGATTTTAGTTAAAAAACTGTATGAAAAAGAAAGTCTGTTTGAAAGTAATTTAGTAAAGCAACAGAGACTGTTTGAAAAGAGATTGAAGAAATGAACAGAAGCACAAACACAACCTTTAAGACAGGTTCATACACAGCCAGTAGTCACAGAACCAAACAGGGGTCAAGGGGGTTTGGGATTCATAGAACACTTAATTGCAAACACATAATCAAGCAAAAGCCTGGGAACGTTCAAAAACAAACAGAGGGCGTAACACACTGATTCTAAAAAAAATGGAAGTTTATGCTTAATAATGTAAACATATCAACTGCAGATTTCACAACAAAACCACAAATAGAAGCAAACTAGAAATAGAATGAACTGAAACAATACGAGAATCATATTGTTGTTGGAACTTTAAATTGAAACTAGGACATACCAGTAAAGAGGTGAGCAGACATAGTGAAAGAGCAGGAGAACACAATGGTTAGCCCTGGCTTGCAGCCGGCTAACTTAGAGCAGTAGCAAGTAGTACAAAAAGAGAGCATAAAGTTTTAAGTGTGTGAGAGATTTTTTGAACCAAGAGTTCGTGTGTTAAGACTGTAGAAGAGAGCCATTTATATAGTAGTTTGAAAACTGGTTAAAATAAGGCAAGAATAAATTGCATAACCAAGACAGAGTAAGTGCAGTGTGGAAAGGCCAGCTTTTACGTGTCCAAGTTCAGAGGGAACTCAAGGGTCCCAAGGCAAGGCTCACACAAAAGGGGCAGAACCTAGTGGTCTAAGAGTATATGTGAGAGTGCTTGACATAGATTTAAAAGAGTTGAGTTGGAAATAATTTTGACAATGATTAGTTTGAAATAAGTTTTGGAAGGCAATAGAAGAGTTTGCCTTAGTGAAAACCAGCTTGAAGAAGAAAAAAGACAGGACAATCAGCAACTCCAGACCAAATCAACATACATAGTTCAAACACAAACAGGGAAAGGAGGAACTGGGGACAAGTAGTTCATATGCGAAAGCATATTTGCACACAGGTTAACACCAGAGAAGTACTGCAGAACTTAAATAGTCACAGCAATAGTCTATCACAAAGTGTTCATGCCATGAACTTAACAGCATTAGATTTAAGGGGTGCTAAACAGAGTTACACATTAAGTTTAGGGGAAAGGGTTAAGGATCACATAGTAACTAGGTGTCATGCTTATAATGTATTGGGGGTTAGGGGGTAGGGCAAAATAGTAGTAGAAAATGTAAGAAAGCGGTAGACGTGCTGAATTACAGGGTAATCGCATGGCAAAAATAGGCATGCTAATTGCAAGGGAGGCAGCAGAACCACAAGTAGAAGTATAAGAGAAACAAAAGGAAGTGCAATACAAATAGAGACATATTGTTTTGGAGGTTGTAAATTAAACTGAAAACATACCAGTAAAAATGAGAGAATAGGTGCAGAGTGAGGAGTGAAGAGCAGTACAATGATGGGAAGTAGAGCAGTAGTGTGTAGAGCAGTAGAGTAGTAGAACAATAGAGCAGTAGAGCAATGTAACCATTCAGTTTTGGCTTGCAGCTAACTGAGTATCAAGTAAGAGAGTATGTATGTGTGTAAGAGAGAGTTCAAAACAGTGTAAATGTTCGTCCCTTATGCTAAAGAGAGGGTAGAGTATATATAGTTTTAGAACAGGCACGAAAATAAGGTAATAGGTACTGACTTAGCACAATTATAGAAATAATACAAATCAGAATCAATTAAGGACCCGAACTTCCTTCAATTAGAAAGTCATAGTTCAAACGGGTACAAGTTGTATCAAATAGGGAAAAGAATTACTTATAAGACTGATTTTACCACAGTAGGAGTAGTAAAAGCATGTGGCATGTAATAAAGACTAAGTACAGAATATTTTTAAGTAAGGAAAGTACACGTTAAATAACTAACACCATATTTGTGCACATAAATAAGGTAGAGTACAATTTTAATTCTGAAAGTTAGTTCAAAGAATCACGAATGAGATTGAAAATCACAAGGAATCAGCACTAACCAAGGAAAGTATCACAAAAGCAAGGAAGCAATTCCAAAAATCAGTACAGAATTACAAGGAAAATACACAAAATCACAGATTCAGGGGAGATATCGCAGGTCTAAGGAGATTACACAAAAATCAATATAAATTATCATGTGAACAATCAATAAAACAAATAGTCGGACCTATTAAACGATAAATAACATGTTTGAACAAAATTAAAGAAACCCTAAGAACGGATTAGAGCAGGAAGCGCAAGAGCATATAGAACATACATGAAACCTAGAATGTTCATGAGAGACATGCAAACACATCGCAAACAGACTCAAACTTCAAATCGAATCCAGAAGTATTAGGGTTTCTTAACGAAAATGAATCGAGCAAAAGGAAAGACTCAAGTGATGTTTAAACATGTTAAAAATCACAAAGTAATTGCTAAAAATAAGAAAGGAATCATTTTTGCAAAAGGGTTTTGAAACCCTAGTCTGGAAAATGAGGAAATCGTTTGAAATCAGAGAATTCTTTTGAGGAAAACAGGTGAGAACCTTTAAAGACACATAGATCCATCACAGATCTAAAAAAGATCGGAGGATTTAAAGCTAGGGTTTTCCAGAAAAGTAGTATAGATGATAGAATAGGTCGAGAACCCACAGATCTGTAATAAAACAAGAAGAAGCTCTTACTCACAAACGGAAAATAGCCTGAGACAGGCTGATAAACAAAGTTCCAAACTGGAACCAGTTGGGGTTCCCTTGAGAAGATCTCAAGGATCCAAGAAATCGAAGAGCCATGGCGTGTGGAAGACCAGGCCCGGTCGGAGAAGACGTAGAAACATCGTAGGAGGGGTTCATGCCAGTGATGGTGATTAGGGTTTGAGTTAGGTCTCATAGAGAATTTGGAGAGGAAGGGATTCAAGGGCGGTGCAAATGAGAGAATGGGGTAGGGTTTGGGGGGTCGTTGGATTAAAAAAGGAAAGAAATAACGTGGATCGTTGATCTGGGAGATCAACGGTCGAGATTAAAAAAGGTAAGTTGGGTTCCGGGTTTGGGTATGGGTTAATAGGGTGTGGGTCGGGTTTTAATTGTAAAATTGGGCTGGGAATTGGGGTCCTGATTTGGCTATAATTAAAATCCAATTTGGCTATAATTTAAATAGCCAGTTTTTCCCTATTTAATTTATAAAAAATAGTAGATAATTTCTGAAAAAATAATTTAGAATGCTAAAATGATTTAGGATACATAATTAGCAATTTAAAATACGGGATCCAATTTTATGCATACAAAACATAATTATATCTTAAAAGGGCTAACATTGCAATTATGTGCAATTTAGCTTTAAAAATACTAGATGTAATTGCAAAAAATATATAAAAATTACCTTAGACATATTTTGGCATGAATATAGAAATCCAATAGATGAATTATCAAAACAATAATTTTGAAAATAATTATTGGGGATTTTATGAATAAAAAGGGGGGAAATATATCAATTTTAAACCTTTAAAATTATGGGAAAAATAATAAAAAAACCTTGGGCATTCTTATTTATGCATATATATGCTATTTCGAAGGTATTTTTGCATATTTAAAAATATAGGGGAAAATTGGGTATCAATAGCGGCCCCACTTTACCCGGGAAGGATGAAAGAATTTTCGGGTAAAGAAATGATGGCCATTTTTGACCGAGCGAAACGGTTTGAGAGATTAGGCCGCACCCTGGCATCTGAGCTGCTTACATATCCCTGGTTTTACAGGAATCAGGCCATGAGTAGTTCTGGATTCATCGGCGAAGTTTACCGGTGAAGTCATCTCAAGAGCGGACGCAACATCTAGGGGCGGGTGAGTGAACGGTTTACGGGAATGGTGAGGTTTGATATGGCTGGGAAAACTGGAGCGGGATCGCTCCTGCTGGGGTAGCCGTTGCTCGCCGGGTTACCTGCAAATAAACGATACAAGCATATATTGCGTAATTTTAACATGATGCAAATTCCCGTTGGACCATGAATGTTGTCTTTGGACGGTTAGGAATGGCGTCCTCAAACCATGATGCCCTGGGCCATGGGTTGTTTGGGTGTAGGATTCGCAGGCCATGAAATGATGTTCTCGGGCTATGAGGATGGTGCCTCCGAACCATGACGCCTTTGAATAATGATAAGCAAAAGATTGAAAGAGATCCTCGGGCCATGACATGGTGTTCTCGGGCCATGAAGATGGTGCCTCCGTACGATGACGCCTTTGGATGAGTTGGCGATATTTTAGCCCATGAAGGATGCAGTAGTATGATGTGGACAAGACAGAGCTTAGTTTTGCGAATTCAAGGGCAAAGCTTAGCCCGTAAGAAAAGCAAGATAAATAGTGCTTGAGATAGCACTTAGTTTCGAAGAAAAATTGGAGGCAGAACTTAGCCTCGAAAGGCAGGAGAGCAGCCTTATGCAAAGATGTGAATGCAGATGGAGGTAGAGCTTAACCTCAGAAGGCAGAATTGTAGCCTTATGCAGATTGGAAGGCAGAACGGTAGCCTTATGCAAATTGGAAGGCAGAATAGTAGCCTCATGCAATGCAGATGCAGATGGAGACAGTATTTAGTCTCAGAAGGCAGAATGGTAATCTTATGCAAATTGGAGGGCAGAATGGTAGCCTTATGCAATGAAGATGCAGATGGAGACAGCGTTTAGTCTCGGAAGGCAGAATGGTAGCCTTATGCAATGCAGATGCAGATGGAAACAGCGTTTAGTCTCGGAAGGCAGAATAGTAGCCTTATGCAAATTGGAAGGCAGAATGGTAGCCTTATGCAATGCAGATGCAGATGGAGACAATGTTTAGTCATGGAAGGCAGAATGGTAGCCTTATGCAATGCAGATGCAGATGGAGATAGCGTTTAGTCTCGGAAGGCAGATTAGTAGCCTTATGCAAATTGGAAGGCAGAATAGTAGCCTTATGCAACAAATGATGGTAGAATTTTCTTAGCTGATAACAGATTGCGGCGTCGTGATTACTAGGAGCATTGTGACATACGGAACATCACTGGTGTGTGCTGATAGCAAGTATTGGCAAGTGCAACGGTTCTGAGAATTGTATTTTGAACGATGTTTTTCCCATGGGCGTACAGTATGTTTAATGATTTCGCAATCCTAGTGCCTGCATCCAAAGAAGAATCGTGAGTCTTGTAAGGGGGGAGGTTAGTTCGTATCCCCACTGGCTTGCTTGACTTGTTCGGCTTTGATCTGGTGATATCGTCTGTATCATTGGGGTAGCGTTGCTAAACAAAGCAGTTTCAATAATAAACATGCATGATTTTGTAAAAGTACGATATAAATGTATAATTAAAAATAGCTTTTAGATGAACCAACGACTGTGATGTAGTTCGGGACATTTCAACCTCTCCTGCTACGGAATTTTGAGGGTCCTCCTCAAAATTCTGCCCCAGTTTGGTGGGTTGACATTTCTGACTGTTGCTCGTGCGGCGATCGGCTGAAATTACTTCGGAATTTTGAGGGTTCTCCTCAAAATTCTGCCCCAGTTTCCAATTGCGGGGGGAAATGAGAATTTTATTGAATTGTGACCGAACCCATAGGGCTGCCTACGTATCCCCTCTTAAACGGGAACCCGATGAACCATGTATGGACCCTGCCAGTTGGGAGAGAACTTCCCTTTGGCTTCATCTTGATGCGGAAAAATTTTCTTCAACACCAGTTGCCCCGGTGTGAACTGTCTTGGCTTGACTCTTTTGTTGAAGCCTCTGGATATTCTGTTCTGATAAAGTTGACCATGGCAGACTGCATTCATTCTCTTTCCGTCTATAAGGGCTAGTTGCTCATAACGACTTTTTACCCACTCTGCGTCGTCGAGCTCAGCTTCTTGTATGATCCTTAGGGAAGGAATTTCTACCTCAGCAGGAATGACAGCCTCTATACCGTAAACCAGCATATAGGGGGTTGCCCCGGTTGATGTGCGGACTGTGGTGCGATATCCCAGTAAAGCAAATGATAGCTTCTCGTGCCACTGTCTA
>NW_017677620.1:26044-28704 GCF_001879085.1 Nicotiana attenuata
AGAAATAAAATAGCAAATGACAGTAGAGTTTTCTTAGCTGATAGCAGATTGCGGCGTTGTGATTACTGGGAGCATTGTGACATACAGGACATCAGTGGTGTGCGGATAGCAAATGTTGGCAAGTGTAACAGTTAAGAGAGTCGTATTCTTGAACAATGTTTGTTCCATGAGCGTGCAGTATGTTTTAATGATTTCGGAATCTAGTGCCTGCATCCAAAGAAAAATCGTGAGTTTTGTAAAGGGGGAAAGGTTAGTTCGTATCCCTGCTGGCTTTGCTTGACTCGTTATGCTTTGATCTGGTGATACCATTTGTTTCATTGGGGTAGCATTGCTAAACGAAGCAGTTTCAATAACAAACATGCATGATTTTGTAAAAGTATGACAAAAATGTATAATTAAAATAGCTTTTAGATGAACCGACGACTGTGACGTGGTTCGAGACATTGCAACATCTCTTGCTAACGGAATTTTGAGGGTCCTCAAAATTCTGCCCCAGTTTGGTGGGTTGACGTTTCTGACTGTTGCTCGTGCGGCGATCGGCTGAAATTACTTCGGAATTTTGAGGGTCCTCCTCAAAATTCTACCCCAGTTTCCAATTTCGGGGGAAAATGAAATTTTTATTGAATTGTGACCGAACCCATAGGGCTGCCTACGTATCCCCTCTCAAACGGGAATCAGGTCAGGCATAGTTCATTTTACATCATATGAGGAAAGCATAAAGATTACACATAGTAACGCTTGATTGCGTCTGAATTAATCGGCTTTGGCCAAACTTCTCCGTCCATTTCTGCAAGTATGAGAGCTCCTCTTGTCAAAATCCGGTGAACCATGTACGGACCCTGCCAGTTGGGAGAGAACTTCCCTTTGGCTTCATCTTGATGCGAAAAAACTTTCTTTAACACCAGCTGTCCCGGTGTGAACTGTCTTGGCTTGACTCTTTTGTTGAAGGCTCTAGACATTCTGTTCTGATAGAGTTGACCATGACAAACTGCGTTCATTCTCTTTCCGTCTATAAGAGCTAGTTGCTCGTAACGACTCTTCACCCATTCTCCATTATCGAGCTCAGCTTCCTGTATGATCCTTAGGGAAGGAATTTCTACTTCGGCTGGGATGACGGCCTCGGTACCATAAACCAGCATATAGGGGGTTGCCCTGGTTGATGTGCAGACTGTGGTGCAATACCCCAATAGAGCAAATGATAACTTCTCGTGCCACTGTTTATGCTTCTCTATCATTTTCCTTAATATCTTCTTGATATTCTTGTTGGCGGCTTGTACAGCTCCATTCATTTGAGGCCTGTAGGCTGTGGAATTCTTTCTCCTCCGATGGCGATAGGTCAATCCTGATTCGCGTTTCCTTATTGGTTCATCAAGATAGGTAATAGTAATGCTGTATTGGTAAAGTAAGGAGAGATAGCAATAAATCATAAGAAAAATCAAACATGCTTTCGATAAATTGAATAATTGTTCTGAACATCGACGATCTTATTGCGGGAATTGAAAAATGCGAAAAGAAAAATCATTTGGTAAATAAAAACAATGAATGATGCTTGTTTTAGCCTTGCTACCCCGAGGCTCGTCGGGCTCTGGTTGTTTTGATGGTCCAATTCTTGAGATATGCCCCTCTGCTCACAACCTGTATGGAAGGGCCTTCCTCCCCCTCCTCCTCGAGAATGACACAACAGTCCATATCACTGTCTTCTAAGAACAAGTTCTTCATTGCTGCAAGCGCTTCTTCTTCATCTGACCCATAAATAACGTCAGCCTGTTGGAAAGTCTGCTCCAGATGCGGTATTGGCTACTCTAGTGGATAGTAAGGACCGCGCCATGGTGGCGACCAGTTGTTGAATTCTTCCTAGGTGTAATCATATCCCAAACCGAAGGTAGTTCCATGTTTCTTGAGTTTTATGGGCTTAGAGATTCCTGCCGAGCCCTTTGCCAGGTTTATACCCACTCCGATTCAGTATACTCTCGATTTTTTTATCCCACCATTTGTCTTTGTCGACAGCATTGGCCCGCTCGATGTGGTGGTAAGTTTCTCCACCCAGCTTCCTTCTTCCCCGGATTGCCGAAATGGTCTGGCGACTGTATATAGGGTTGCTACCGTCGCCGTGAATGATCACTTCTTGGTGATTCTATTCGAACTGTATTGCCTGATGCAGCATTGATGCTACGGTCCCAGCAGCATGAATCCATGGCCGTCCTAGCAGCAAGTTGTAGGATGCTGGTATATCTATTACCTGGAAATCGACATCGAACCAGGTTGGCCCCATCTGCAAGCATAGAATAATCTTACCAATGGTGGACCTCTAAGAACCATCGAAGGCTTTCACATTGATTGCTCCATCTTTTATCTCGTGCAGCCCTTTACCCAACTTCTTAAGTGTTACCAACAAACAGATGTTAAGACTGGAACCTCCATCGATTAGGATTCTGGTGATAAAATAATCTTCCCATTGCACGGTGATGTGCAGTGCCTTGTTGTGCCCCAGCCCTTCAGGTGGCAGCTCGTCCTCATAAAAAGTGATCTTGTGGCTTTCCAGCACTTGCCCTACCATATTCGCCATTTCCCCGCCAGTGATGTTACTTGGTACATATGCCTCACTTAACACTTTTAACAGAGCATTCTTGTGTGCCTCAGAATTCTGCAGCAAAGAGAGA
>NW_017677621.1:0-3682 GCF_001879085.1 Nicotiana attenuata
TTCTGAGGCCCTAGAAACCTCACTTGGGGGTTGCCTCGACTTGTATGCGCAGTCCGGGCGCATAACCAGAAAGTTTACATGTGAATTTGTGAGAAAAATAATAAAATTTGATGTTTTAAATTGATCGAGTTTGACTTTGGTCAACGTTTTGGACAAACGGACCCGGACTCGTGGTTCGACAGTCCCGGAGGGTCCGTAGGAAACTTTGGTACTTGGGTGTGTGCCCGGAATCAAATTCCGAGGTTCCAAGTCCGAGAAATGAATTATTGTGTGAAATTGTTTTCTGAAAATAATTAAAGAATTTGAAAGTGTTATTTGTTTAGAAGACTGTGCTGTTGGGCTCGTATTTTGGTTCCGACGCCCGGCACAAGCCTTAAATATGAGTTAAGCAATTGCTGTGAAGTTTGGTTAGATTTGGACGTCATTTGATGTGTTTTGAGCTAGCAACAATAAAATTTGATGTTTCATGGAAATTGGAAGGAAATCATGGGTCTTGAGGCCTAATTCGATGTTGTTTTGGCGATTTGATCGCACGGATGAGTCCGTAGGATGTTGTTGGAGTTATGTGCATGTTTGGTTTGGAGCCCCGAGGGCTCGGGTGAGTTTTGAGTGGGTCCCAGGAGGGTTTAGACTTAAAAGCATCAGAAATTTGCAGGTCCAGGTGTTGCAGGCTCCAGCGCGGCCGCAATCATTTCTGCGCGGTCCGCGCTGGAAACCGCGCGGCCGCGGTGCATTTCTGCGCGGTCCGCATGGCTAGGTTCAGAGGGCCAGTGAACTCTAGGTCAACCAGCACGGCCGCGCACCATATCAGTGCGGTCCGCGCTGGATAGGTTTAGAGAGTCGTTTTCCCTCCCTTCCTCGGCGCGGCCGCGAGTCATTTTTGTGCGGTCCGCGCCAATCCTTCAGCAAAAAATATAAATCTGAGATTTTCAGTCATTTTGCACTTTTTCAAAACCCAAAACATAAGAGGCGATTTTCCAAACGATTCTTCTCCTTCAAAATGATTGGTAAGTGATTTCTAACTTATTTTCCTTGCTTCTTAACATCTTTAAACATAATTTCAACTTCCAAACAAAGATTTTAATGGGGGAATTTAGGAATTTAGGGTAGAACTAGGGTTTCAAAATTTGGGGGTTTGGGACCTCAATTTGAAGTCCGATTCCAAAATAACTTATATATGTGAGTTCATGGGGGAATGGGTAGTCGGGTTTTGGTTGGAGCCTCGGGTTTTGACCATGTGGGCCCGGGGGCATTTTGGGGATTTTGAACAAACTTTGAGAAATTCACTTTTCATGCATTCAAATTTATTAGATTAGCCTTTGTTGAGACACTCAAGTAATTTGTGACTAGATTCGAGCGGTTTGGTGGTGAATCCGAGGGGTAAAGCTATACTAGAGGATTGAGTTGAGTTTGGAGCATTTGAGGTAAGTGTTTGTTCTAACTTTGGCTTGAGGGAATAGGATTAGGAGGTTATTTGCTACTTGCTAAATGTGGAGTATGGTGTATAGGCATGGTGACGGTTGTCTATGCACCGGAGTCTAGCATGACCGTAAGTCTTAATTGCTTTTAATTCGAATGATGCGACACAACTTCCTTGTTTAATTGATAAAATTCATATAATGTGAACGGTTGAGGAAGAATTGTGATTGGTATATTTTGGAGCGTTGGCTCGAACAAGAATGTGATAATTGAGAAAGAAGTGATTTAAAAGAGGATGTGTTGTGATTATTCCCTTGCCGGGACGTGTAGACTATTATTATGTACTCTCCCTTGCCGGGATATTTGGGCTGTTAGCTGTACCCTTGCCGGGTTAAAGTGTTATGTTGTCAAATTCCCCTAATGGAGCCTTCTTTACAAAGTCAGATATTTTGAACTATAATATGGGATCGTGTGGCACGCCGACCACTTATATATTATGAAATGGGATCGTGTGGCACGCCGACCACATATATATTATGAAATGGGATCATGTGGCACGCCGACCACCTAGATATATATATATATTATGAAATGGGATCGTGTGGCACGCCGACCACATATATATTATGAAATGGGATCGTGTGGCACGCCGACCACTTATATATTATGAAATGGGATCGTGTGGCACGCCGACCACCTAGATATATATATATATATTATGAAATGGGATCGTGTGGCACGCCGACCTTTTTTATAGATTATGAGATCGGATGTAGTTTCGTGTTTACTTCTGATAAATTGTGTTCATCTGTATTTCCCCTAAGCATGTCCCCTCCCTGCCTTAGCTGGTATTTTCTGTTGTTATTTCATTGTACTTGTTTATGCATATATACCTGCACAGGTTGTTTTTGGTAGGTCCTGTCTAGCCTCGTCACTACTTCGCCGGGGTTAGGCCAGGCACTTACCAGCACATGGGGTCGGTTGTGCTGATGCTACACTCTGTGCATTTTTGCACAGGTCCAGGTATTGAGCAGCAGCAGCAGCATTAGCGCAGGGGCGAACCTTCAGTCCAGAGAGACCCGAGGTAGCTTGCAGGCGTCCGCAGGCCCGGCGTCTCCCGTCTATCTTTACATTTGGCTGTCATCTCATTGTACCCGAGATAAACAGATTATGCTTCTTTCGTACTTTGTATGTAGTACTCCTTAGATGTTCGTGAGTATGTGACTCCAGTCCCGGGGTAGAGATATATGTGTTGGAACTTCTGTATTATTGATCATCTATCTACATTTAAGTCTTCCGCTTATGATTTTAATTCCGTCGTCTTTATTTAATGCTGTTAATTGTTAAAAAGGAATGGGTGTTTAATGAAATTGCTAATTAAGTTGGCTTGCCTAGCTCTCATTAGTAGGCGCCATCACGACTCCCGAGGGTGGGAAATCCGGGTCGTGACAAGTTGGTATCAGAGCACTAGGTTACATAGGTCTCACAACTCACGGACAAACTCGGTAGAGTCTGAGGGATCAGTACGGAGACGTCTGTATTTATCCTCCAGAGGCTACAGAGTTAGGAAAACTTCACTTCTGTTCTTTCTTGTCGTGCGAATCTGTTTTCCCAAATACTGATTGTCTTTCCACTCCGTTCTTTCGCAGATGGCGAGAACACGTGCTTCCTCTTCTACCGCGCAGCAGCCCGAGCCCCCAGCAGCAGCTCCTACAAGGGGCAGAGGGCGAGGCCGAGGCCGAGGCCGTGCCAGAGGCCGAGGCCGGGGCAGAGCTCAGCCCCGAGCAGCAGTCCCAGAGGTGGAGCCTCATGTTGATTATGATGAGGAGGCTCCAGCCCCAGCAGCTTCGGTGGGCCCAGCTCAGGTCCCAGAGGGGTTTATAGCCACCCCAGTTCTTCAGGACGCGTTGGTCAGGTTGGTAGGCTTTATGGAGAGCGTCTCTCGAGCGGGTTTGCTTCCAGTAGCACCAGCCACTTCTCAGGCTGGAGGAGGGGTTCAGACTCCTGCTACACGTACTCCGGAGCAGGTAGCTCCCCAGGCTCAGGTTCCATTGGTTCAGCCAGCTGTGGCGGTTCAGCCAGGTATTGTGACTCAGGCCGGCGATGGAGCGGCTATGTCCTCAGATGCTTTATGGAGGCTTGATAGGTTCTCGAAGCTCTTCACCACCACCTTCAACGGTGCTCCTACAGAGGACCCCAGGACTTCTTATTTAGCTGCCATGAGATTCTCCGGACTATGGGTATTGTGGAGACCAAGGGGTCG
>NW_017677621.1:12500-13255 GCF_001879085.1 Nicotiana attenuata
CTTACGGATATACACATAGTGGTGGGACTACGGGACGGTATCCCCGGGAGATGCACTAGACAGTTGAGAAAGGACTGCAGGACGGTATCCTGGAAGATCCTCATTGTTACCATTGGTGTTGAGCTGTACTTATTCTGTGGTTGTTCCGTTCTTGTGTATTTGCTATTGCCTTGCTTAATCTGTCTTATATCACTGTTGCATTTATTATTTCTATCAGATTATCATACTGTTAATTATTGTTATTACTATATTTTGTCGCAGTATGGCCCTGACCTTCCTCATCACTACCCAACCGAGGTTAGGCTTGGCACTTATTGGGTACCGCTGTGGTGTACTCATGCCCTCCTGCGCATGTTTTTCATGTGCAGATCATCCAGGTACCTCTACTCAGGCGCCCTATCAGTGAGGCAGGAGGACTACGGAGACTTCGAGGTAGATCTGTTGCGTCCGCAGACCGACGAGTCTCCCTCTTATTCTATCTTTAGTACTTAGTTTTTCCTTCTTTCGGTTGTTAGAAATTCTGGAGTTTTGGAACCTTTACTATACACTTCTGTAGCCTGTGTTGCCCGTGAGTTTTCGGGTTTTGGGAATTGTTTTAGGCTTGTGATATTGAGTTGTACTTGCCAAGCGGCATTCAGTACAGTTCCCTTTAGATGCCTGATTTGATTTTCTCTATTTTTCCGCAAGTATTATATTTCCG
Organism: Nicotiana attenuata; assembly: GCF_001879085.1. Lineage (NCBI taxonomy): Eukaryota > Viridiplantae > Streptophyta > Magnoliopsida > Solanales > Solanaceae > Nicotiana > Nicotiana attenuata. Next base: position 13,201 of record NW_017677621.1, read on the forward strand.
CAGATGTTAGGCTTACCTGGTCATGGGGACCAGGTGCCGTCATGACATGTTCACG
>NW_017677621.1:14743-26780 GCF_001879085.1 Nicotiana attenuata
GACAGCATTTAAAATCATTACTCACCTCAATCCGACCCGAAATCTAGCTCGCAATGCCTTTGCCCTTCGAATCGATCTCCGGATGCTCCGATTCTACCAAAATCAGAACGTATCCATTAATTTATGCTAAAGGGACGAAGCCCACTCGAAAATATTTGAAAAACATCACAAAATACAAAATTACCAAAACCCGACCCCCGGGTCCACGTCTCGGAATTCGATAAAATTAACATCATTAGATTCCTTATCTCCCCATGAGTTCATAAATAAAAAAAGTTTCAAAATCCGACCACAAATGGTCTTCCAAAACCTCAATCAAAGGCCTAGGTTTCTAAGCCCTAGTTCCTCAACTTTACCTTTGATTACAGCTCTAATCCATGCATTAACAACATAAAAATGGCTTTTCATAATCCAAAACCTTACCTCAATGATGTCTCCTTGATTTCTCTCTTCAAAATCGCCCAAAGCTCCAAAAATCGTGTTAAAATGTGGGAAAACCTTCTGAAAATCGCAAAGGAACTAATTTATATTTCTGTCCAGGCATTTCCGCAACTGCGGTCCAATTAGCGCTTCTGCGGTACCGCATTTGCGGCCAATGAACCGCTTCTGTGGTTCTTCACTTAACCGGCCCTTTCCGCATCTGCGATGGGCTTTCCGCACCTGCGCCTTCGCAGATGCGGCCACACAACCACTTCTGCGGTCCCAACCAAACGCGCCTCTGGCCGCTTCTGCGGCCCCTCCTTCGCATATGCGGTGCCGCACCTGCGGTCCCGAATCCGCAGGTGCAGAAATACCAGAAGCAGCACAATCTACAGGTGCAAAATTTCCTCAAACTCCCCGTCAACCATCCGAAATCGCCCCGAGGCCCCAGGGACCTCAATCAAAAGCACAAACATATCCCATAACCTTGTTCAAACTTGTACCAATCTTCAAAACACCTCAAACAACATCAAAATCACCAAAACTCATCCAATTCAAGCTTAAGGTTCTAAATTCTTCCGCATTCCGCTTTTGATCAAAAAGTATACCAAACCACGTCTGAATGACTTGAAATTTTGCACACACATCCCAAAGGACATAATGAAATTACTGCAACTTCCGGAATTTCATTCCGACCCCTATATCAAAATCTCGCCTCTCAACCAGAAAACGCCAAAAACTCAATTTCGCAAATTCAAGCCTAAATCTACTCCGGACCTCCAAAACACATTTCGATCGCACTCCTAAGTCCCAAATCATCTCCCGAAGCTATCTGAACCATCAGAACTCACATCCGAGCCTTCTAACACATAAGTCAACATCCGGTTGACTTTTCCAACTTAAGCTTCTTAAAAGAGACTAAGTGTCTCAAACCTTCTCAAAACCTGTCCGAACCCAAGCCAACCAACCCAATCACATAAAAAAACTATAATTAAGGCGAATAGAAGCAGAAATGGGGGAAACGAAGCGGTAACTCATGAGACGACCGGCCGGGTCGTCACATCCTCCCCCTCTTAAACAAATATTCATCCTCGAACGAGTTAAGAAACATACCTGAAGCCTCAAATAGGTGAGGATATCTGCTCCGCATCTCTTGCTCGGTCTCCCAGGTAGCCTCCTCCACGGGCCGACCTCTCCACTGCACTTTCACTGAAGCAATATCCTTTGATCTCAACTTTCGAACCTGACGCTCCAAAATAGTTGCTGGCTCCACATCATAAGTCAGCTCACCCTCCAACTGAACGTACTGAAATCCAGAACATGAGACGGAGCCCCAACATACTTCCGGAGCATAGAAACATGGAATACTGTGTGCACACCTGACAGGCTGGGTGGCAAAGCAAGCTCATAAGCCACCTTCCCAATCCTCCGAAGTACCTCAAAAGGTCCAATGAACCGTGGACTCAGTTTACCCTTCTTTCCAAACCTCGTAACACCCTTCATGGGTTAAACCTTCAACAGAACCTTCTCACCAACCATGTAGGACACATCACGAACCTTCCTGTTAGCATAGCTCTTTGGTCTCGATTGCGCTGTACAAAGTCTCTCCTGAATCACCTTCACCTTATCTAAAGCATCCTGCACCAAATCTGTACCCAATAGCCTGGCCTCGCCCGGCTCAAACCAACCAATTGGAGATCTACACCGCCTCCCATACAAAGCCTCATATGGAGCCATCTGAATACTCGACTGGTAGTTGTTATTATAAGCAAACATTGCGAGCGATAGGAACTGATCCCATGACCCTCTGAATTCAATGACGTAAGCGCGTAGCATATCCTCCAATATCTGAATAGTGCGCTCGGACTGCCCGTCCGTCTGAGGGTGAACAGTTGTGCTCAACTCAACCTGAGTACCCAACTCTTGCTGTACAGACCTCCAAAACTGTGAAGTAAGCTGAGTGCCTCTATCTAAAATGATGGAAACTGGGACACCATGCAACCGAATAATCTCCCGGATATATATATATCTGCTAACCGCTCAGAGGAATAAGTAGTAAAAATAGGAATGAAGTGTGCGGACTTGGTCATCCGATCCACAATCACCCAAATAGCGTCGAACTTCTTCAAAGTCCGTGGAAGTCCAACCAAAGTCCATAGTGATCCGCTCCCACTTCCACTCCGGAATATCCATCTGCTGAAGCAAGCCACCCGGTCTCTGATGCTCATATTTCACATGCTGACAATTGAGACACCGAGCTACAAACCCCACAATGTCTTTCTTCATCCTCCTCCACCAATAATGCTATCTCAGATCCTGATACATCTTCGCGGCTCCCAGATGAATGGAATACCACGAGCTATGGGCCTCCTCCAGAATCAACTCCCGAAGCCCATCCACATTGGGCACATATATCCGGCCCTGCATCCTCAACACCCCATCATCTCCGATAGTCACATCCTTGGCATCATCATGCTGAACTCTATCCTTAAGGACAAGAAAATATGGATCATCATACTGGCGCTCTTTGATGCGCTCATATAAGGAAGACCAAGAAATCACACAAGTCAATACCCTGCTGGGCTCCGAAATGTCCAACCTCACGAACCGATTGGCCAAAGCCTGAACATCAACTGCAAGAGGTCTCTCCCCAACTGGGTTATACGCCAAACTCCCCATACTTACTGCCTTTCGGCTCAAAGCATCGGCCACCACATTGGCCTTCCCCGGGTGATACAACATAGTAATGTCATAATCCTTAAGCAACTCCAACCACCTCCGCTGCCTCAGATTGGGATCCTTCTGCTTGAACAAGTGCTGGAGGCTACGATGATCAGTATACACCTCACAAGACACACCATATCAAATAATGCCTCCAAATCTTCAACGCGTGAACAATGGTAGCCAACTCCAAATCATGAACAGGGTAGTTCTTCTCATGAGGCTTCAACTGACGAGAAGCATAAGCAATAACTCTACCCTCCTCCATCAGAACACACCCAATACCAACTCTCGAAGCATCACAATACACGGTATAAGAACCTGAAGCTGATGGCAATACTAACACTGGAGCGGTGGTCAAGGCAATCTTGAGCTTTTGGAAGCTCTCCTCACACTCATCAGACCACTGAAATGAAACACCCTTCTGAGTCAACTTGGTCAAGGGCGATGCAATAGACGAGAATCCCTGAACAAACCGGCGATAATAACCCGCCAAGCCTAGAAAACTGCGAATCTCTGTAGTTGAGGATGGTCTAGGCCAACTCTGAACCGCCTCTATCTTCTTTGGGTCCACCTGAATACCCTCGCTGGACACCACGTGCCCAAGAAAGCCACTGAACTGAGCAGAACTCACATTTGGAGAACTTTGCATAAAGCTTCTCCTCCCTCAATCTCTGCAACACTACTCTCAAATGCTCCGCGTGCTCCTCCTGACTACGCGAGTACACCAGAATAGCATCAATGAAGACTATGACAAATGAGTCGAGATACGGCCGGAACACACTGTTCATCAAATGCATGAACGTTGTTGGGGCATTGGTCAGCCCGAAAGACATCACCAAGAACTCATAATGACCATATCGGGTCCTGAAAGCTGTCTTAAGAATGTCTGAGTCCCTAATCTTCAACTGGTGATAACCTGAGCGGAGATCAATCTTAGAGAATACTCTCGCTCCCTGATGCTGGTCGAACAAATCATCGATACGAGGCAAAGGATACTTATTCTTGATTGTCACTTTGTTCAACTGCCTGTAATCAATGCACATTCTCATCGTGCCATCCTTTTTCTTCACAAAGAGAACTGGCCCACCCCACGGCGACACAGTAGGCCGAATGAACCCCTTATCCAGAAGTTCCTGAAGCTGCTCCTTTAACTCCTTCAACTCCGCTGGTGCCAAATGATATGGTGGGACAGAAATGGGCTGAGTGTCAGGCACCAGGTCAATACCAAAATCTATATCCCTGTCCGGTGGCATACCCGGAAGGTCTGCAGGGAATACGTCGGGAAAATCCCTCACAATTGGAACTGAATCAATGCTAGGAGCCTCTACACTGACATCCCTCACAAAAGCTAGATACGAAAGACAACCTTTCCGAACCATACGCTGGGCCTTCAAGAAAGAAATCACCCTGTTGGGAACATAATCGGTCGAACCTTGCCACTCAATCCGTGGCACACCCGGCATAACCAAAGTCACTGTCTTGGCATGACAGTCCAGAATAGCCCAGCACGGAGATAACCAGTCCATGCCCAAAATAACATCGAAGTCCACAATACATAACAATAACAGATCCACTCGGGTCTCCAAACCCCCAATAGTCACAACACACGACTGGTACACACGGTCTACCACAATAGTATCGCCCACCGACTTAGAAACATGAACAGAAGAAACAAGGGACTCGCAGGGCATACCCAGGTAATGGGCAAAATAAGACGACACATAAGAGAAAGTAGAACCGGGGTCAAATAACACAGAAGCATCCCTGCGGCAGACTGAGATAATACCTGTAATCGACGCATCTGAAGCAATCGCATCAGGCCTAGCAGGAAGTGCATAGAAGCGGGCCTGACCACCATCGGATCGACCTCCCCCTCTGGGGAGACCCCTAGATGACTGTCCTCCACCCCTAGCTGGCTGGGTGGGTGGTGAAGTGGCTGGGGCTGAGGCTGAGGCTGATAACTGACCCCTCTGCTGAGATGAACCCCCAAGACGACGAGGACACTGCCTCCACATGTGACCCATCTCTCCACACTCATAGCAACTCTCGGGTGATGGAGATGGGGACTGATGGGAACCCCTAGCACCGGTATGACTAGCAGACGCACCTGGCGTAGAAGAATCCTAGACTGATGGAGCACGGGATGAACCCTGGGCGGGAAGTGCACTGAGAGAAAAATGACCCTACTGAGAACCGTGAGAACCATGGCCTGATGATGCCCCACGATAACCTGGGCGAGCTGACTGAGCATGCCTGAACTGACGGCCTCTGCCATGCTGAAACAGGCCCCTCGAAGGAGCACCCCCATAACTACCATGACCACGAGGCCTCTTGGCCTCCCTCTCCTCGCGCTCCTGGCGATGAACTGACTCAATCTCACGAGCAATATCCACAACCTCCTCAAACGTAACACCTGACACTCTCTCCCTAGTCATGAGAACTCGAAGCTGGTAGGTGAGGCCATCAACAAACCTCCTGATCCTCTCTCTCTCTCTCCGTAGCAACCAGCCAAATAGCATGTCGAGCTAACTCTGAGAACCTCATCTCGTACTGAGTAACAGTCATATCTCCCTGTCTCAACTGCTCGAACTGCCTACGCAGCTCCTTCCAACGGGACTGTGGAACATACTTCTCCAAAAATAGAGCGGAGAACTGCTGCCAAGTCAGAGGTGCCGAACCAATAGGCCTACGCCTCTCATATAACTCCCACCAAGTTAAGGCAGTTCCGGTAAACTGAAAGGTCGTGAATGCAACCCCGCTGGTCTCCAGAATACCCGCGGTGCAAAGAATCCGCTGACATCTGTCTAAGAAACCCTGGCATCCTCGCCCTCTGCACCACTGAAAGTAGGAGGCTGGAGTCTGCCAAACCTCTCCAATCTACACTGCTCGTCCTCCGGCATAACAGGAGCTACATAACCTTGAGCAGCTGCCACCGGCTGGGCTAGTGGTGCCTCCGGTGTCTGCACTCCCTGAACCACCGGATCGAGTGTGCGGGCGGCGAGAGTCTGGGAGCCTCTCCCTGCCTGAGAAGTGGCTGCGGTAGTAGAAACCGCGACCGCCTGAGCAAGGCTAGTACATACTGTCAATATCTTAGCCAAAGTCTCCTAAAGACCCGGAATCACAATGGGCACAGCTGGTGCCTGAGCTGGTGCTGCTGGAACGTCCACCACTAGGACCTGACCCTGAACTGGGGCGGCTGGTGGGTCAGCAGGTGTTGTCCCAGCTGCTGTGGGGGTTGTACCTCTGCCCCTACCACGTCCTTGGTCACGTCCTTGTCCTCTAGTGGCTCCCGCTGGTGGTACTGGTGGTCGTCCGTCCTGACCGATAGCGCGTGTCCTCACCATCTGTGAGAGAATAGAATAACAGAAGTTTAGGACTCGGCTCAACGATTTCGCACGACAAAAATTTCAAGAATATGGAATTTTTCCTAAAGGTTCTGCAGCCTCTCGAGGATAAATACAGACGTCTCTGTACCGATCCACGAGACTCTACTAAAACTACTCATGACTCGTGAGACCTATGTAACCTAGGCTCTGATACCAACTTGTCACGACCCTAACCCAACCCGGTCGTGATAGCGCCTCTCGTGAAGACAAGGCCAACCGACACACTTCCAATTCACTTTAAAGCAATTAAAATAATAACTACTAAGTCTGTAATCAGAAACAAAATCCCGACATAAGCATTTAACGTTATAATTTGCGGAAATAAAAAAAACCAACACAGCCCGACATCGGAGTGTCACCATTCATAAGTATCTAAAACAATACTACAAGTCTGAAAGCCTAATCCACTACTACATAACTGAATCCAAAAGGGAATAAAATTGAGGGAGAATGCACTGGGCTGCGAATCGCCAAGCAGCCACCTAGTAAATCTCCAAAGATCTGCTGGAGACTATCAACCCTTAGGAGCAGGACCTGTAGCGCCCAAATCTGCACACAGGGGTGCGGGGAGTAAAGTGAGTACTCCAACTCAGTGAGTAATAAAAATAAATAAATACTGAGCGATATAAAATCACGTAAGGCACAATATTAAGCTAAAAGAGGCATAAGAAAAATCAGTAAATATAATTAAGCAGTGAAATCTCATAAACATCCTTTAAACAGTTAAACAATATACAGGAAAAACAACTAAAAAGGTAAACACATAATAACTGCCCCTCGGGCATAGTAACAACAGAATCAGCCCCTCGGGCAATATCACAAAACAATACCAGCCCCTCGGGCCATATCTCATATCACAATGGGTACCTGCGCTCACTGGGGGTGTACAGACTCCGGGAGGGGCCCCTTACGGCCCAAGCGCAAAATCAAGCCATCTCGTGGCATCATAACCAGGCTCTCGGCCTCATATCAATCTCAAGCCACCTCGTGGCGTACAATCTCAGGCCCTCGGCCTCATTAGTATAATCAATATATCACTGCTGCTGCGTGCAGCCCGACCCAAAATATCCTCACAACACAGGCCCTCGGCCTTACTCAGTCAGAATCTCATAAGCCCCTCGGGCAACAGTAAAATATGAATCTCAGCTCAAATATCTTTGAAAATATCATTTAATGTGTTTAAAACAGAATAACATGGCTGAGTTCTAAAAATAGTGAAAATATAGTATGACTGAGCACCAGTATGAAATCAAACAGTGAGGAAAATATCATTTAAAATCCCCTAAGGGTTCAAACAGTTGGCACGAAGCCCACATATGGCTTTTAGCCCAAAATATAATAATATTAAACAATTAACTGTCAAATACGTAGTAAAATAGTCATTTGGGATGGACTAAGTCACAATCCCCAACGGTGCACGACCCCACACTCGTCATCGAGCATGTGTCTCACCTCAACATAGCCGAACACTGTGAAATTCCGGGGTTTCATACCCTCAGAACAGCATTTAAAATCATTACTCACCTCAATCCGGCCCGAAATCTAGCTCGCAATGTCTTTGCCCTTTGAATCGATCTCCGGATGCTCCGAATCTACCAAAATTAGAACGTAACCATTAATTTATGCTAAAGGGACGAAGCCCACTCGAAAAAATTTAAAAAACATCACAAAATCCGAAATTACCAAAACTCGACCCCCGGGCCCACGTCTCGGAATTCAATAAATTAACATCATTATATTCCTTATCTCCCCACGAGTTCACACATACAAAAAGTTCCAAAATCCAACCACAAATGGTCTTCCAAAACCTCAATCAAAGGCCTAGGCTTCTAAGCCCTAGTTGCTCTACTTTACCTTTGATTACAGCTCTAATCCATGCATTAACACCATAAAAATGAGTTTTCATAATCCAAAACCTTACCTCAATGTTGTCTCCTTGATTTCTCTCTTCAAAATCGCCCAAAGCTCCAAAATTCATGTTAAAAAGTGAGAAAACCTTCTGAAAATCGCAAAGGAACTAATTTATATTTCTGTCCAGGCATTTCCGCATCTGCGGTCCAATTACCGCTTCTGCGGTACCGCATTTGCGGCCAATGAACCACTTCTGCGGTTCTTCACTTAACCGGCCCTTTTCGCATCTGCGATGGGCTTTCCGCACTTGCGCCTTCGCAGATGCGACCACACAACCGCTTCTGTGGTCCCAACCAAATGCGCCTCTGGCCGCTTCTGCAGCCCCTCCTTCGCATATGCGGCGCCGCACCTGCGGTCCTTAATCCGCAGGTGCGGAAATACCAGAAGTAGCACAATCTGCAACTGCAAAAATTTCTCAAACTCCCCGTCAACCATCCGAAATCACCCCGAGGCCCCCGGGACCTCAACCAAAAGTACAAACATATCTCATAACCTTTTTCAAACTTGTACCAATATTCAAAACACCTCAAACAACATCAAAATCACCAAAACTCATCGAATTCAAGCCTAAGGTTCTAAATTCTTCCGTATTCCGCTTTTGACCAAAAAGTATACCAAACCACGTCCGAATGACCTAAAATTTTGCACACACATCCCAAATGACATAAAGAAGCTACTGCAACTTCCGGAATTCCATTCCGACCCCTATATCAAAATCTTATCTATCAACCGGAAAACGCCAAAAACTCAATTTCGCCAATTCAAGCCTAAATCTACTCCGGACCTCCAAAACACATTTCGATCACACTCCTAAGTCCCAAATCATCTCCTGAAACTATACGAACCATAGGAACTCACATCCGAGCCTTCTAACATATAAGTCAACATCCGGTTGACTTTTCCAACTTAAGCCTTCTTAAAAGAGACTAATTGTCTCAAACCTTCTCAAAACCTGTCCGAACCCGGACCAACCAACCCGATCACATATAAAACCAATAATTAAGGCGAATAGAAGCAAAAATGGAAGAAATAAAGCGGTAACTCAAGAGACGACCGGCCGGGTCGTCACATCTTCTTTGTTTTCTCTTTGTCTTCTTTTCTTTCTTTGCTTCTTTCAGATCTATTTAACTGTTTCCAATTTCTTGGATAAATTTCCTTGGATTTTGTGTTTCCGACCAGATAATGCGGAATCATCATTTTAAGGGTTATTCTCCGTCCAATTTCATTGATGTTGCCTTCTTCTCGCTGATTCACCTCTATCTCTTCTTCTTCATAAGGTATTGAAATTTATTGTTCTACTAACTTTAACAAAAAAGGATATTTAATTTTACTCCTAATTCATGTTGTTCTTCCTTTTCTTTACATTTTTCGTATATGTTATATTTCTATGAATTGTGAATTGTGAATCACGAGTATATTTCCAGGCTCTTCATAACTGCCTCTTCGCACACCGCTCACTCTCCATAGCCGAGGAAAAGAATAGTAAAAACTCATGATAACCCAATTTTGATAAAGCACTAAAATTGGTGTATAGGTTGAGATTGACATAAAGTGGATGAATTAAGTCAAATAGCTATTGGAAAAAATTTATGCATATAAATTTCTATTGACAGATTTTATTCATTATTTCATTTCTTAGGAACGCTTATTAGGCTTAAGATGATTTGGGAACTTTTTTTAAAAGTTTTGTTCGAGCAACATCTGATTTTATACACTTAAATTCATCAATCTGGCTACAAATTTATGGAATAGGGAAGGTATGTTAAAGGGCATGTAATGGGATTGCTTTATATGAAGACTCATTGTTGTTGGTGGGATTTGAAAGTAAAGGAATAGAGGAGTAGGAAGTAGAGCACTGAGGATTGATAAAGACTGTATGAAGTTGCAAGACACCAATGGTCCAGAAAAAGGACGAGAAAATAGCACAGATATCCAACAACTTCAAAAGGAATAGAGATGTAAGGGCATGTACCTGAGCCAAGGATGTAGCTTAATTTTTTTTATTTTCTTATTCCCTGTTAATTGGCATCCGCCGACACAATGTGTATTCAACAATAAATTATAGTTGTTTGTCTTATTGGGAATTCTCATTCTCCCATCTTTAAGCCTAATTTGTCTTATTTTCTAGTGATATGACCATGTCTTGTTATCAACATATGTTATTTTCACCTATACTTTCTTATTATTCTCCACTTTTATGCAATTTTATTGGAATATTCTTTATGTTTGTATTATATTAAGATATTTTGTCCGAAAGCACAAGTGATGGATGGATCTTTCCATCTTGCACACTTGACTGAGTGATTCACTTGGTTACTTCTTGATAATTGGTTTGTTCTCCTAGTAGTTCAGTAACGAATGCATATGGGTTATCAGGTTTTGTAACGAGCCGACCGGTCATTTTGAGCTTTGGCATTTCGCTCGCCAGTTCTCGGGCATGACTAGCCCCGTGTGATGTATTATGACTTATGTAAATCGTCGATTTAGGTTTTCAGGGTAATCGGAACGGATTTGGAAGATCAATTCTCAGTTTGAAGCTTAAAATTTGAAAGTTGACCAAGTTTTGACTTGTAGTAAATGACCCCGGATTGAAATTTTTATGATTTGGTTAGCTTCGCTAGTGATTTGGGACTTAGGAGCGTGATCGGAATGTGTTTTGAAGGTCCGATATAGATTCAGGCTTGAATTGGCGAAATTGAAATTTTGGCATTTTTCGGTTGATAGGTGAGATTTTGATATAGGGGTCGGAATGGAATTCCAGAAGTTGCAGTAGGTTTCTTGGGTCATATGTGATGTGTGTGCAAAATTCCAGGTCATTCGGACGTGGTTTGATAGACTTTTTGATCAAAAGCGTAATTCGGAAGATTTTGGAACCTTAGGTTTGAATCCGATGTGATTTGGTTGATTCGATGTTGTTTGAGGTGTTATGAAGATTTGTATAAGTTTGGATATTGGTATATGACTAGTTCTTGCTTTTGGTTGAGGTCCCGGGGGCCTCGGGGTGATTTCGGATGGTTGACGGGAGGTTTTGGAGTTGAGTTTGGCAGCTGAAGATTTATTGTTGCTGTCATAACCGCATCTGCGGTTGGGAGGCCGCAGGTGCGACTCCTGCAGATGCGGAAACAAGCCGGAGAAGCGGCCAAGAGGGAATCAGGTGGAATCCGCAGAAGCGGCTAAGGAAGCGCACCTGCGATAGCGCAGGTGCGAGCATTGCATCGCAGATGCGGAAAAGGGACATAAGTGAGTAACTGCAGAAACGGTACTTTGACTGCAGAAGCGGTAGCGCAGATGCGACCATTTAACCGCAGGTGCTGTTTTGTTAAGGCAGAACATATAAATTATGGGCTTCGCGATTTTCAGTCATTTGTTCATCATTTTTGTGCGATTTTGGAGCTCCAAGCTGTGATTTCAAGAGGGAATCAAGTGTTGATAGAGAGGTAAGCGATTTGGGCTTTATATCTTGTGTTTATGGTGATTATTTCATTATTTAATCATGAAAATTAGTGGGAAAAATTAGAGAAAGAGTTGGGAAATTAGGGCTTGGAATTGGGAAGTTAAATTGGGGATTTGAGGGGCCATTCGAGGTCCGATTTTGG
>NW_017677621.1:28071-28682 GCF_001879085.1 Nicotiana attenuata
GATCTATGGTTCCCCGAGGGGCGGTTATTGATTCATGTTATGCCCCGAAGGGGCTGGATTTACGAGTGACTTGTGAGGGTAGCCCCGAGGGGCTGGGTTCCGTTGATATTATGCCTAAGGGGCGATTTATGGTACATGTTTTGCCCCAGGGGCTATATATGTTTCTATCATTTTTACTCATTGTTTTTATCACTCGTTTGAAACTACTAAAAGTTGTTTTAAAAAAGGGTTTTTGTAAAAACTGAGCATGTATATACGAAGTAAATGATTTCTGTGCTATTTTGGAAATGTTACTACATTTGCTGTAGCGTTATGACGTGGTTTACGTGTTTTCTTACTGCTCAGCTTTCATTTACCTTTATTACTTACGGAGTTGGCGTACTCACATTACTACCCTACACCTTGTGTGCAGATTCAAGTATTTCTGAACCCGGTAGTGGGTGTTGATTGCTCAGTGGCAGAGTCATTGGAGTTAGCAAGGTAGCTGCCCCGACGTTTGCAGCACTGTTTTTCTCCCTCTTGTCTTCCTTAGACTGTATTTAGTACATTTGTTTTAGACTCTTCATTGTATTCAGACCTTAGTAGATGCTCATGACTTGTGACACCCCCAT
>NW_017677622.1:0-6607 GCF_001879085.1 Nicotiana attenuata
TCCGGTCCAATGTGTGACCAAAGAAAGGAGGGATGACGGTGNTGCCCAACGACAACAATGAGCTTATTCCCACTCGAACCATTACCAGGTGGAGAGTTTGCATGGACTACCGGAAACTCAACAAGGTGACCCGCAAGGATCATTTTCCCTTGCCTTTCCTCGACCAAATGCTTGAACGTCTCGCGGAGAGAGCATTCTATTGTTTCTTGGATGGGTATTCGGGCTACAATCAAATTTTAATTGCCCCGGAGGACCAAGAGAAGACTACTTTTACATGCCCCTATGGAACATTTGCTTTCTCCCGGATGCCATTCGGATTGTGCAATGCTCCGACGACCTTCCAACGTTGCATGATGGCTATTTTCACCGATATGGTGGAGGACATATTGGAGGTCTTTATGGACGACTTTAGTGTGGTTGGTGACTCTTTTGATGAATGCTTGGTGAATTTGGATAAAGTCTTGGCTCATTGTGAAGAAACTAACCTAGTTCTCAATTGGGAAAAATGCCATTTTATGGTTGAAGAAGGTATAGTGTTAGGCCACAAGATTTCAAAACATGGGATAGAGGTAGATAAGGCAAAAATTGAGGTGATTTCAAGGCTCCCTCCCCTACTTCTGTCAAAGGGGTGAGAAGTTTTCTTGGGCATGCCGGGTTCTACCGGCGGTTTATCAAAGACTTCTCGAAGGTCGTGAATCCACTGTGCAAGCTACTAGAGAAAGATGCCAAGTTTGTTTTTGATGAAAACTATATCGAGGCCTTTGAACTCTTAAAACACAAGTTGACCACTACCCCGATCATAACCGCACCTAATTGGAGTTTGCCCTTTGAACTAATGTGTGATGCTAGTGGTGTTGTAGTGGGGGCGGTGTTGGGTCAACGGGTTACCAAAATGTTCCATCCCGTGTATTATGCAAGTAAGACTATGAATGAAGCTCAACGGAATTACACGGTGACGGAGAAGGAGTTATTGCCATTGTATTTGCCATGGAGAAATTTCGGCCCTACCTTATGGGGGCCAAGGTGATTGTGCACACGGACCATGCCGTCCTTAGATATTTGATGACCAAAAAGGATTCCAAAGCAAGATTGATGAGATGGGTGTTACTTCTTCAAGAACTTGACTTAGAAATAGTGGACCGGAAGGGAAGTGAGAACCCAGTTGCGGACCATTTGTCCCGGTTAGAGGAAGAAGGGAGGCCATGTAACGGTCTTGAGATAAATGATGCATTCCCCGACGAGCAACTTCTTGCTGTGTCAATGTGTGACTTGCCATGGTTCGCGGACATCGCCAACTTCATTGTGACAGGAATAGTCCCGTGTGAGCTCTCTTCCAACCAAAAGAAGAAACTCAAACGGGATAGTTTGGATTTTTATTGGGATGATCCGTACTTGTTCAAAATTTGCACGGATGGTGTGATTAGAAGATGTGTCCCGGAAGGTGAACAATTGAGCATATTGGAGGCTTGTCACTCCTCCCCCTATGGTGGCCATCATGGAGGGGTGAGGACGGCTTCAAAGATCTTGAGTTGCGGTTTCTATTGGCCAACTTTGTTTAAAGATGCTAGTGACTTGGTAAAGAGATGTGATGCATGCCAAAGGGCCGGCGAAATTTCAAAAAGGGATGAGATGCCTCTCAATACCATTCTCGAGGTTGATATTTTTGATGTTTGGGGCATCGATTTCATGGGTCCGTTCGTGAGCTCTTGTAGGAACACTTATATTCTCGTGGCGGTGGACTATGTCTCAAAGTGGGTGGAAGCCGTGGCTTTGCCCAACAATGAAGCCCGTAGTGTTGTGGCCTTCTTGAAAAAGAGTATCTTCACAAGGTTTGGTACCCCTCGTGCTATCATTAGTGATGGGGGGTGTCACTTTTGCAACAAGGCTTTCGACTCATTGCTTGCTAAATATGGAGTAAATCACAAAGTGACCACCCCCTATCATCCTCAAGCTAGTGGTCAAGTGGAAGTGTCCAACCGATAAATAAAGAGTATCTTGTCCAAGACGGTAAATGCTAATAGGACCGATTGGTCGAAAAAGTTGGATGACGCTTTATGGGCTTACCGGACGGCTTATAAGACCCCAATTGGTATGTCCCCGTACCGGTTGGTGTTTGGGAAAGCTTGCCACCTTCCGGTGGAATAGGAGCACAAAGCTATGTGGGCCTTGAAAAAGTTGAACTTGGAATGGGATGTCGCGGCGAATCTCCGTTTAAGAAACTTAATGAGCTTGATGAGTTTAGATTTCATGCCTACTCCAGCTCGTCCTTGTATAAGGACAAGATGAAGTATCTTCATGACAAATATGCTCGGGCGAAGGAATTTAAGGTTGGTGATATGGTTCTTCTTTTCAACTCCCTGTTGAGGTTATTTCCGGGAAAGCTCAAGTCAAAGTGGAGTGGGCCATTTGAAGTTGTATGTGTGACGCCGTTTGGTGCTCTTGATCTCAAGAACAAGAATGGTGAAATTTTCCGGGTCAATGGGCATCGTGTCAAGCGTTATTTGGGGAAGCTTGATGACAGCCACGTGGTGGCACCCATTCATTTGAAGTGATGTGATGGTAACATGCATCGTGCCGCGACGTTAAATCAGGCGCTTCTTGGGAGGCAACCCATGTCTTTTTCTTTATCTTTGATTTTCTTTATAGCTTAGGAATTTTGAGCAAATTGTTTGTGAGATGTTGCAGGGATTGTGTTAAAGCAGTGCAAAACAAAGGAAAAACACTGATAGTCTCTGAAATAGCCAGTGCAGACCGCAATGCACTTTTGCGCGGTCCGCGCTGGCATGATTAAAATAAATGCTCTCTGAAGTTTTCCACCGCGACTGCGGTCAAGTTTGTGCGGTCCGCGGTAGTCCTGCGCGTCTGCGATGCACTCCAACACGGCCGCGTGGGTTGCCTTCTGAAACTTCGGACTTTGAAACCCAGCGCGGACCGCGGTCACTTTTGTGCGGCCGCGCGGGTAGGTGAGTGTGGGGCCCCCAATTTTTCTATAAATAGGGCCCTAGGGCTTCATTTTACCCTTTTCGCACTTTCAACCCCCAGAGCTCTAAGATACTGTTCATCCCCTTCTAAGACTACTTTTCTGTCTTTTTGGACTACTTGCATTCAATCCTCATAAACTTGGTAACATTTCATGCACTTGTGATTAATTAAATTGCTTATTTTCATTTTTTATAGCTTGTTCAGTAGTTTAGCTTCTTCTTTTTATTTAACTATTAGACTAGGTTGGTTTAAAACTAGGGTAATGCACCAAATCTTGCTTGATTACTGGGTGAACTGAGTAGGACAAAGTAGGTGTAATAACTTGTACAAGAATGGCAAAATATGCACCCCTAAATTAGTACCCGGAAACCCTAGTTCAGTGCAGTCCGCGGTCATTTTTGCGCGACCGCGCTACCCTGACGCGGTCCGCGTTACAATTTTGTGCGGACCGTGGTGCTTTGATGACTGAAAGGTAATTGTCTCCAGTGCGGCCGCATTCATGTTAGTGCGGTCCGTGCTGGACCAACACGGACCGCGTTACAATTTTTTGCGGTCCGCGGTGCCCCTAACGCAGCCGCTGTCAAGTTTGTGTGGTCCGAGCAATATTCCACCTCCCTCACAGCTTCATTATCTGGGGAGAGTACAGGACAAGATGAGGGAGGTGAACCTCAGATTGGGGAGATTGAGAGAACTAGGAACCCTGAAGTCTGGGAGGATCGGTTTGTCAGTCAAGTGGCCTTTCATAAGTTTAGGGAATGGTGGCCGTTGAGGAAGTTGATACCGGAGAAATGTTTCATTGACACTGATCTTTTACCCCACAACCCGAACGTGTAGAGGGAGTTCAGAACAAGATGGGGCTGGGAGTTCTTCATGGATAGGTGCATAGATGCTAACGAGCACATGGTTAGGGAGTTCTACTCCAATGTGGCTCATATAGTCAAGGATACCAAGGTGACCAAAGTTAGAAACAAAACAGTGTTGTTTGATGGGAGATCGTTAATTGAGTATTTGGGGTTCCGTGATGAAGACGAGTCTCTGTATTTGGCAAAGTTGGCAATGGGAGAGGAAGTCCGCCCGTGGTTGGCCCAGTACTTGGCAATCCCAGGTACTATGCCGGAGTGGTTGCAAGCTAGAAAGAAGATATTCAGGAAGACATTCAGTTTTGAGGCTCGAGGGTGGTTGACTTTTGTATGCAGTCGGCTTGACCCTTCTACTCATGACCAAACAATTCCACTTGCCCGAGCAGTTCTGGTTGCATCTATCATGGCTGGGTACCCGATCAACGTGGGCAATGTGATGTCCCGTGTGATCTCTGCGGTGGGGAAAGAGCATGACAGGAATTATCCTTTTCCAAACACCCTATTGATGTATTTCCGGGATCTCGAGGTGGAGAAGAGGAGATATGATGTCAAGACAAAGCCGGTAGCTCCTTACTCTTGGTACAACATGCAGGGTCCGGACAACCATAAATCCAAGAACTACAGGCCACCTTCCTCTGCCCCAACTGGCCAGTCTGAGGAGCCAGTTGCGGTAGAGCCTTCTGTCGAGCCTTCTGCCACACCTGCAGCCACTACAGTTGAGGACTTGCCTCCAGGACCTTCTTCTTCTGCTGGTCCTAGTACTTCCACATGCCCAAGAGTGCCATCCTCCAGGACTCATCCATTCACTTCCCATCAGCTGAGTCAGACTTTGGCTAGCTTGAACAACTGGATGTCAGCTGCAACATCCAAGTTGTCCACCTTGTCTTCCACTATTCAGACCCAGGCAGCACCTCAGCCGGTTCAGATTCCTCAGTCCATTGAGGATACCTTAAAGAAGCTCCTGGAGAACCTGGAAAAGATTTTGAAGACTCAGGCTACCCTATCTGCAACAGTGGAGTCACATGGCAAGGCTCTGAAGGAGCTTGCCAAGGAGCACAAGAAGATGCGGAGGTCACGGGCTTCCAAAGAGTCTGTGAAGGAGCTGCGGAAAGATGTGGACAAGCTATTGGCAGATCAGATGCCTTTAGACTTGTTATTTCGGGATCCAGCCCCTCCAGCAGCAGCACCGGTGCCACAGCCAGAGCAGGAACAGGTACCCAGGCAGCCTAGGAAGAAGAGGAAGCTTCCCAGCACAGCAGATGCGGTTATTGAGGTGGCGGTCCCACAGGAGGCCTCCTCCACTTTGCCTTAGGATGAACCTGTCATACAGCCAGTCCAGGAGCACGCTCCAGTCCCAGCAGTTGAGCAGCAGGAGGCCGGGAGCCAGTCTGAGGCTCCCGCACAAACAGAGAACTTGGGGACCACAGCGGACCCCATGCAGACGGACCTGGCTTAGGGAGCTCCGATATCCTTTGCTATGACTTTTTTGATGTTTATTTTTGGTAGTTGGCATTGGGGACAATGCCAGCTCTTATTCGTGGGGGTGCGCCCTACTTTTTTGTTGACTATCTGGATGACTGTACATATTTGACTCAGTTTTAATTCCTTTTGGTTGATTTTCTATTTGGTATGTATATAACTTTACATTCAGTACTTTTTATCTTCTATTTTGGTCTGTATATAAAGTTAAGTTACATATTGAATAAATTCATCCCCCGTTTGTATATTCTAACTCCCTATTGTAAATATTCATTCTATTTTCTTTTTTCGCAAAAATTTTTCGTTTTGGCTTTATAGTTAAACTCGTAGCCTTTTGTTTTGTTTTTGACGCTTCCAATAAGCCCTTGGTTTTATTAAGGCCACGGTTCTTTCCAAGGGTGGAATATTGTGTGAACCGGGTGGCTCTTCCCGATGATGGATGGAGTGACTAACTTCTTATGGGCTTGAGTCCGTTTCTTTGATTTTTCTTTTGTTTTTGATAGTTGTAGTTAAGGGCACCTCAAGCAAAGCTTCACTTGGGCCTAGCACATTTGCCTTTGATCCCATGGTCAAAGACATAATGTTGTGTTTAGGATGGTGAAAGTCCTGGCCTTGAGACTCTTGCATTGACCAATCAATCATCATGTGGTCTTTTTGGACCATTGTGTGCTTAAATCGTAACTAAGGTCGTTGTGGGCCTTCGACTCGATGTCTTTAGCAATCCCCTAGCGTGTGTGGTGAGGAATCGAATTGTGAATCCAAGTCCCGAGCCAATGGTCTAGAACTTGCCCTGAATGTCTGTTGAGGCGAAATCCTAGGTGAAATTTGACTTGAGAAGTGATTATAGGCTCTCCTTGATCCGAATGTTAAGCTGAACAATTCCATAGCCTACCAAAAAGATGATCCCTAGTTAACCCTTTTGAGCCTTAAACCTTTTCTTTCAAGAACCAATGCTACAAGCCTATACCCTTCTAAATGATTACCCTCTCTTGGCACCCAAATCTTCCCTTGAGTAATGGCAAATGTCTAAGTTTGGGGGGAGAGACAAGAAAGGAAATAAAGTGGTAGAAAGGTACAAAAGCAAAAGAAAAAGGAAGGCAATGAAAAAGCAAGAAAAGAAAAAGACAAAAAGAAAGTTCAAAGTGAACAAGAATAAAAAGGGAGTCAAAGGAAACAAAAGTGAAAAGAAAAAGGTGTGGAAAAAAGTAGAAAAGGAGAAATGTTTTGAATTGCATAAGAAAAAGTGACAATGTGTCTCTCTAAACCCTTGTAAAGAAGTGAAATAC
>NW_017677622.1:7349-28667 GCF_001879085.1 Nicotiana attenuata
GACTTGACATGTTTGAAGGAGTCGTACATTCCCTTTGACTATCTGTACCAAAGGTACGGTCACAGCAAATCTTACCGTACCTATCCGGACGAATTCGCCATCACCTCATTGGGGCACATCCACCGAAGGGTATTTGTGTTTATGTTCTGTTTCTTGGGGATGATAGTTTTTCCGAAAAAGAAAGCAAGAATCCATACCAGACTGGCCATGGTCACCAAGACCTTGATGGAAGGAATTGACGGACAACCATTCAGTCTCGTGCCAATGATCGTTGCAGAAATATACCGAGCCCTAGAAAGGTGTCAACAAGGAGCCAAACATTTCGAGGGTTGCAATCTGCTACTTCAACTTTGGCTCATGGAACATCTCCAAAAGGGTGAATACCGATAGGAAATCCATCGTAGAGACTGGGACGATCATATCGTCTTTCATCACCCAAAGCGGATGAATTATATGCCCAACATGTTCGCCCAACCAGAGAATGCTAGAGAGTGGGTCGAGCTCTTCGACAATCTTACTGAAGACCGGGTGCAATGGATGTTTGAGTGGTTCCCTACTAAAGAATTCATCATACGGTCTAGGGATGCTCCATTTCTGATACTGGTCGGTTTAAGAGGGACCTACCCATATGTCCCTATCCGGGTTATGAGACAGGCTGGTAGGAAGCAGATTATACCAAGGGTCGACAAGATGAGTCACTTCCGGGCTGACTTCCAGAACGACGATAGTCCGCACAAGTGCAAGGCTCAGCATATGTGGCATAGAAAAATTGTCTTGGGAAGAGACACCATCGAGCCAGATCGCTACCATGCTGATTGTACTCCACACTATC
The DNA here is from genome assembly GCF_001879085.1 of Nicotiana attenuata. Taxonomy (NCBI): domain Eukaryota; kingdom Viridiplantae; phylum Streptophyta; class Magnoliopsida; order Solanales; family Solanaceae; genus Nicotiana; species Nicotiana attenuata. The sequence goes on from NW_017677622.1 coordinate 8,182, forward strand.
TAGGCTGGCTGGAGGACAATCACAACGATTTGGGTCAGCCCGGATTTGTTCGAGGTCACAGGATTATTGATGAAAAGGCTGAAGCACAGGTAAGTACAACCAACTGTGCAAGAGGATGCGGGAATGTGAAAATGAGCACCGTGAAATACAAGAAGCCAATCAAAAGCTAATTGGAGAATGGAAAGATATGACTGCCAGCGCCAACAAACGACTGATCTGTTTGGAGCGGGGCATAGTGGAGCTGGAAAAGAAGTTCCTGAAAAGGATTGAAGATTGCTGGGTTGCTGAAGGAAATGAAGGCGGACATCTAGCGAGGGCCTACTTGTTGCTAGGATTGCGCGAGCTGGGAGAACTGTACGAGGGAACCAACAATGCCGAGTCTGGGGAAGGTCCTTCTGGGACCAAGTAGATAGGAGTTTATTTTTGCTTTACAAATGTAATAAGGCCTATGGCCACTAGTGACACTTTTATTTCCTGTTATTTAGTGTCGTTTTGGGATTCGTCTTATTTTTTATCAATAAAATGAGGCATTTAGAATTCTAAGTTCTCCAAATTTACTTGTCGCTAGGCCTACCTCGGGCACAACGAGGCTCCCAATTTAGGAAACGATTTATATTCTTACACTATGTGTTTAAATATTGCAACGTTTTCTTCTCACGATCCCTACTAACTTGTTACCTTTTGTTTTCACTTTTGCTTATTCCCCTCCCCAAAGGTTAGTTCGTGCACTCTGGCATCGTCATCATACTCCACAAGATCCAAGGGTCCTCCGCCTCCTCCTCCTCTGAGTCCTATCAGAAACAAGAACAAAGGAAAGATGGAAGATTTGAGCAACATCAGAAAGGAGAGCTCAGTTGAAAGGGTAGAGACTTCTCAGGGTATTCAGGTTTCCAAGGAAAGTGCCTCCCAGCTCGAACAGAAGTTATTGAAATTTCAGGAAGAATTGGACCAAGTTCGGAATTTGGCAAGCTTGTCATTTTCCCTCACTACCCCGGATATCAGCTTCCCCAACACTCAAAATCCCATACCTCCTCAAAACATCCCGAAGCCACAAAACCAACCAACTCTCCATCATCACTGCAACACATGCCACACTTCAAGCAACACCCCACTGCTCATCCCCGAACCACTGAACTCCACAAATGATCATCACCACAACACCCCCATCTATGTGGAAACCATACCACACCCCATTCAGCCCGCGTAAAGCACACTTGAGTCTGATGACAAAGACTCTCTTATCAAGAATCTGGCCGCAGAACTCAAGAAGCTGACTAGCCGAGTTGAGGGTGTTGAAGGAAGCAAGGAGATCGAGGGACTGAATTATGAAGACCTTTGCATTCAACCAGATGTCGAACTGCCCGAGGGGTACAAACCTCCCAAGTTCGAAATGTTTGATGGTACAGGAGATCCCAGGGTACACTTGAGGACATACTACGACAAGTTGGTCGGAGTAGGGAAAGATGAGAGAATTCGAATGAAGCTTTTCATGAGAAGCTTGAAAGGAGATGCTCTGTCTTGGTACATTAACCAAGACCCCAAAAAGTGGTCAAACTGGGTTAGTATGGCGTCCGACTTCATAGACAGGTGCAGGTTCAACATGGAGAATGCACCAGATGTGTTTTACATTCAGAATTTAAAGAAGAAACCTACAGAAACGTTCTACGCGTATGCCACTCGTTGGAGGTCAGAGGCTGCTAAGGTTCGACCTGCTTTAGGGGAAGAACAGATGAACAAGTTTTTCGTCAGGGCTCAGGATCCGCAATACTATGAAAGATTGATGCTGATCGAGAACCATAAATTTTCTGACATCATCAGGCGGGGAGAAAGGATTGAAGAGGGCATCAAAAGCAAGTACCTCACACCTAAGTGGGATCCCAAAAGCAAGTACCTCACACTTCCTGAGAACAAAATTTGCACACATTGTGGTCAAACTGGTCACTATAAAAGTGAATGTATTGCAAAAGAAAAGGCTAGTCAAAAGAATAAAGAATTTGTTCAAGGGGAAAATAGGCTGCCAGGTTGGGCTAAAAAGAATTTGATTCACCCTTTTGTCTATAGAAAGGGACCCAAACTAGTTTGGGTTCCTAAGACTAACCCCTGATTTCCTTTTGCGGGTCCAAGTGAAGGGGAGCAGCCTAACATGATACATGGATAGTGGCTGCTCAAAGCATATGACAGGAAGCAAGAACCAGTTTCTTTCACTTGAGGACCTCAAAGGAGGTAATGACTCCTTTGGAAATGGGAAGAAAGGTGAGATAATTGGGGTTGGAAAGGTAGGTAAGGCTGATTCTCACTCTATTGAGAATGTCTACTTGATAGATGGCCTAAAGTACAGTCTAATCAGTGTATCACAATTATGTGATAAAGGTAACTTGGTAGCATTCACCACTACCAAATATTTTGTGATTAATCTTACCATTGACAAGATTGTTTTGCAGGGAAAAAGAGTAAACAATACATGCATTGTAGATTTGTCCACACTTTCAGAAAATGAACTCACTTGCTTAAGTGTGTTGGACAATGATCCCCTCCTTTGGCACAAGAGAGTTGGACATGCAAGTCTGATTCAACTCAACAAATTAGTCTCCAAGGATCTGATGATAGGGCTGCCTAACATCAAGTTCAAGGAAGATAAAGTTTGTGAGGCTTGTGCAAGGGGGAAGCAGGTAAGATCCTCTTTTAAATGCAAGAAAGTGGTAAGCACCACCAGAATGATGGAACTGGTCCATATGGATCTCTGTGGTCCACTGAGAACATTAAGCAGAGGTGGTAAAAGATATGTGATGGTGCTTGTTGATGATTACTCTAGGTTTACTTGGACATTATTTTTAACATGTAAAGATGAAGCATTTGACATGTTTACTTCTTTTGTTAGAAAAACTCAGAAACAACCAGGTAATCAATTTGCATCAATTAGGTCTACTATGGAACTGAATTTGAAAATTCTAAGTTTGCTGAATTTTTGCATGCTACATCATAATTAGTTGCATGACTAGATCTCTTGTTAAGAAGATTCCCTATGAGTCACTTAAAGGGAGAAAGCTAAATATATCCCATCTTAGGGCATTTATATGCAAGTCCTTTGTGCACAATAATGGCAAAAACTCCCTAGGTAAGTATGATCCCAGAAGTTATGAGGGAGTATTCTTCACATGGTAAAGCTTATAAGATATACAGTAAAAGAACTATGTGTGTAGAAAAAATGTATATGTTATTTAAAACTAACATTCTTCCTGATAAGCTGGAACATGAAGATGAAGCAATTGGGCTGGTAAGAAATTTAAATGATATCGCAGCCCAGACTGAAGTTGCAACAGAAGAAGGAACATGTGATGGAACAGGTTCTTCTACCCAAGGCAACATGACATGGGGAACTGACTAGAGAGGAACTGATCCTCAAACCTCGAGGGAACTTGTCCATGAACCTATTCCTCAGTAACAAAACCAGGAAGGAACATCCAAAGAAATTGACACTCCTATTGCAACATCCACAAAATTGGCTGTAGATGAACCTGGTTCATCTGTTGATCAGAAGTTGTATAGGGGAATGATTGGTTCTCTTTTATATCTCACTACTAGCAGACCTGACATTGTGTGCAGTGTAGGTCTTTGTGCTCGATTTCAGGTTTTCTAGTTGATAGGAAGAGCAACCCAGGTATGGCACACTTCCTTGGTTCATGCCTTGTGTCATAGGCTATCAAAAAGGCAAAATTTAATGGCCTTATCTACTGCTGAAGCTGAGTATGTTGCTGCTACTTCATGGTGTGCTCAATTGTTGTGGATCAAACAACAATTATTGAACTTTGGAATTGATGTGGTTGCATCCCTATTTTTTTGTGATAACACTAGTGCTATTAGTATGACAAAGAAACCAGTTCATCATAATAGAACTAAGCACATAGATGTTAGGCACTATTTTTTTGAGGGACAACTATGAGAAAGGCTTGATCACTGTGGAATTTTGTGCTACTGACAAGCAAATTGCTGACATCTTCACAAAATCCTTAAGTAGAGATCACTTTGAGAGGAACAGGTTGGAATTAGGGATGATTAAGATCACCTAAAAGGACCAGTTCAAGGTTAAACGAAAAAAAATGAAAAAAAAAATTGGTTAGATAGTCTATAAATTGTGTATAATTAGATAAATCTTGCTCAGTCTCATACTTTCCATAGTATACTCTTGTGCCATGTGTTAAATGACTCATTAATCTCTAATGATATTTTCTCTATTTTGGCAAATTTAGACTCACACAAGAGAATTATCAGTGAAGAACCTGGTTCATCAAGATAACACGGTATGTTTTCTCACTCTGCATAATTTGAAATAACTATATTTGGATCATGAGCAGAGAGTCCTACCAAATACCAAACTCCTTTTGGACATATCCGTTACAAGTGAACCAGTCCCGTTCAAAAGAGTCCCAACCAAATGGAAGTACCTAGATTCTAGGGATACACTCCAAAGAGTACCCTACCAATTTGATGTTACCAAACGTCAATACCACACAAGAGAATTATCGAAGACCTTGTTCATCAAGATAACACGGTATGTTTCTACACTCTGCATAATTTGAAATAACTATATTTGGATCATGAGCAGAGAGTCCTACCAAATACCAAACTCCTTTTGGACATATCCGTTACAAGTGAACCAGTCCCGTTCAAAAGAGTCTCAACCAAATGGAAGTACCTAGATTCTAGGGATACACTCCAACGTCTCTTCAAAATTGAATTTTAGTTTAATTAAACTTCAAAGAGTCTGAAAAGATGTAGCTACCCCATCAATTATTTCTCTGTATATTGATCAACTTTGGTGTATTCCTTACTTCATCTCTCTCAAGCCGTCAAAAACTCTCATTCTTCTTTCATCTTCCAAACACAATCTAGTTCTCTTCTTTTCATACCCTAGCCTAGATATGTCAAACACCTCTAAAAATCCTTCATCACCAAGCAAATAAACAAGCAATTGAAAGCAGGTAGGGAAGAAGAATCCTAGAAATCTGAAGATTCATTTAAGTCTGCTACTAAGGGGGAAGAAAGTAGGTCTTTCAGAACTGAACAGGTATCTTCTGATTCTAAAGTTTCTCTTGAGACATTTCTAAAGTTGCTGCAAATTTGGAGAATAGATTTGTAGGATGTATAGCAGGTATAGAGTCTACATAATCTGGAGAAGTTGGTGGTAAAAATGAAAAAAAGGAGAGCAAGGCGCTAGGAGTACTGTGAGGTAAAAGGGGACAAGAGTGGCTGATTCTTCACCCACTCCTGTTGGTATAATAAAAGAAACTGGTGCAATGGTTGTTTGGGGAGAGGAATTTAGTGAAATAGAAGATAGTATAAGCAAAACAGGGGGAAGTGGGTCTGGCGAAGCTGCTGAGGGGTTGGTTCAACTTGGCAAAAATATAGATGAACCCGTTCCATCTGAATAGGAAACCCTCGCGGACCTACTGATAGAGTTATCAATGGCACCAAAAACTCATGCCATTCCCTATGGTTTCATTCTCACAACTGTGCTTGCACATTTCAAGGTACCTATGAAGAAGTGGGGTTAATACTCTGCTTGCTTGCGATTATGAAGTCAATGTCATTCTTAATGAACCTGTTTCATCTAAAAAGACACCTATCAATAGCAAAGTTAGAGTCTTGGTACAGGAGAGTGAGGCAAAGGATATTGAGATAACAAGGCTGAAGACACGATTGGTTGAGGCAGAATCTGAGAGAGATGTTCTCAGAACTGAACTTGCAAGGGAAAAGGAGAAGAATGATGGAATTCTTCAAGACATGCTGAAACTTCTCCAAGCAAATAACCCAGCCCCTACCTCTTCCAAGCCTTAAATTCTAGCCTGGTGTAGATCAACCGGTGACCCAGTTCGGGACGTTTTGTTTCTTTTGCTCATGTTTTCAGTATTTTTATTTCTTCTTATGCTTTGTGGTAAAATCATATCAATCATCAATGAAGTTCACTGTTTTTGCTCTAACTGTTTGTTTATATTTCTTTGATGGTTGAAATTCTTAGTTTGATCTATGATGATTAATCCATGTTTGCATTTGAAGTAGCCCCAGTGGCCATGAGTAAGCTTTAAAATCTGGTTATCTCACATTTTTTATGCAACTTTTCGATGATGCCAAAAGGGGGAAAAAGGTTGTGCTTTAAACAAGTGATGCTTACACTTTGAACAGTGATGTTTATAACCTAATGTACCTGGTTCTTGATGATAAGTGATAAAAAGGAAAAATGTTTCTAACATTGTGTTGATGTTAAGCTGAGTTGAAACAGGGCTAAGCTTATGGAAAGCACAGAGTTTGTCATCATCAAAAAGGGGGAATTTGTTGGCCCAAGTAAAGGTTAGTTTTGAAGACTGACAAAGGAACTCATGATGAACCAGGTCCATCCAGTGGTCCATCCCTCAGGTGCACAAAAACGGGCAGATTTGAGCATGTGGGTTGCACGTGATGGAGATAAGCTTAACTTGGTGTATTTAATATCTCATGATCGAAAAGGTTGCATAATTGATAAGGAGAAGGACTCCTTAATCGAAGAGAACACTATTCAAGATAGGGAAGGAGTTAGAAGTTGAAATCAACTAGAACTCTTCCACCAAGGAAGAGTTGCATCAAAACTCTAGTTATTTCTTCATCTACTAACTCTATAAATTGCAGGATGTTCTCACATTAAAGTGTTGCACAAAACCGCAGAAGTTAAACGTGAATTGGGAGCAAAATAGCAAGGCTTTTTGCAAGCAGTTCGTGTGTGATTCAAGTGTGCAAACCTGAAGCTACATGAACCAGATTGAAGAACCAGCTCCATAAAGAGTTTTATGTGTCTTTCTTTATTTCTTGTTCAATTGTAGTAGGCGTTTTTATATTGTACCTTTCAGCTTTATCTAGAAGCAATTGTAATAGGTATATTGAGTATTCAAGTTAGAGTTAACTTGAAAGTGTCGCAGAAGTTGAGGCTGTGTGCCACACTGGGATTAGAGTTTAATCCTTAGGTTTACAAGAGTTTTGTAAATGCTGTTTTGGCTCAGTAATTTTAGTGAAAGTTTGGGAAAATCCTACTGAGTAGTAGGTCGTGATTTTTTTACCTTTTGAGCCAGGTGTTTTCCACGTAAAAATCTCTGTGTTCTTTATTTTATGTACTTTTAATTCTGCAAACAGCAGTCGTTAGTACACCTAGAAGAACCAGGTCCTTCTAGAAGCAGTTTAAGCAAAAATTGGGTACCACACAAATCACCCCCCCCCCCTCTTGTGTGGCATTGACGTTTAGAACATCAATTATCGATCTTAAATTTTTTATTTTAACTACCATATTTTTTGTTGTAAGTACTAGAGCAAGGAGCAGAGATGATGACTAAACACAAACTGGAGAAAAACTCCAAATCCACAAATAAATCAACAATCACAAAAGTTAGACAAAATAAACGGCAAAAGAATTAAAAGAAGAAGAACGACATAGGCGCCCCCAAGCATTTCGCTTGTTTTCTTGATATCTGGTACATTCTAGAAAAATATGGAATGTGATGACTCCATGAGCAAGTATGGAGAGTCTCGCATTAAGACTCCACGTGTGGATAAGGAGAGTCGTGTCGCTCCAAGTGTTCATGCAAAAAAAAGGAAAAATAAAGATTATTAAGGAAGTCGTATACTGCTATACATTGTAAGGACAATTAAAATGCACCAAATTAAAGAAACACATCAATCCACAATTCTTAATTTCCGAACAAGAACAGATTAGTCATCAATGTAGCATTTCGTTAATTCCTCCCTTCATATTGGTACTGGCTATTTAAGCTAATGAGAATTATGAACAATCTGCATTTTAAAATAATCTCCNAGCATCTCAAGTAAAAATCAAGGACGTTTGTGAAAAGCAAAAACATTATTCATAGATAGAGATCTTAATTGAGTAAGACAACCTTTTAATATCATGGCAACTAAAATTGACATAAGACAAGAAAAGCAACAGTCATGAGATCAACTGATTAACATGTGCATATTTAACTTGACTCAACTAAGTAATCGGATTATTCCAAAAATACTGATCACTATGATGCTGAGACCTAGTAAAACAAGAGCGGTAAGTATTCTCCACTCTTATGGTCTTTAAAATTCAAACAAATACCTAGAAACTAATTTCTAGCTCACGAGAAAGACAAACTCATTTAATAGCAAGAAAATATAAATAATTAGACGGATTCCTTGTCGAATGCAAAAATTTTATTTTTTATTTAAAGGCTAATTAAAATACCTCAAAAGAGATGATTTTTTGGAGAATCATAAAAGAAGCAACCAAACTTACATCAATACTTTTAGTTTCTTAAATCCCCGTTTCTAGATATGCATGAAGAAAGTTTCAAATATTTTTAAATTGCGAGCTCGATATCCAATAGCTATAGTATCTAAACCTCCAGTGAAGGAAAATCTAAAGCGATGAGTATGTACATTCATACTTCAACAGAATGCTTTTCTTTAATGCTTAAATGGATAGTCAATAATTTTATTGCCTAGATTTCATCCTCTTAAAGTACACTAAGTAAACCAATCTTCCGTTGCCATTCATGAGCCCTTACAATCCATAATGAAGAGGAGATTAATTCTTTTTAAACATGAGTTAAAATAAACCAAATCTGAGGTGTGAGAGACATGAAGTAAACCAAATCTTCAAAGATATGAAGTAAACCAAATCTTCAAAGACATGAAGTAAACCAAACAGTTTACCTTTAACTAAATCTGTTCTTAAAACAAAATTTTCGAATCCTAAACATGGTGCCTAATCGAAAAGGTCCTAAATCACATGACGAATGAATCTTTTGCAACACACATAGTCCATGACAAAATTTCTTAAAATTATGGAATCTGACAAAGAACTATGCAAAAGGAAATGTGTATTTTCATATGAGCATTTATCAAATATAGGCAGACATGTTTCAATACACATACCAGAACATAACCTCCTTAAAAAACGTATTTCTAACAACATTAGTCATAGAATCATTCCAGCAAACTAAAGGTAAATAGAAGTAAAAGCAAATACCCATTTTTATAGTATTAAACGTGGAGTCTAACAAAACTAACGTATATTGAAACAAAACGCATCAAGTATTGAACATGCTCTAATCAGAGCCGAAAGATTGTCGAAAGAGAAGAAGATACGGACCTTTTTGCAGGGCAGTAAACTGAGGCGGAGATCTTAGGTGCACTATTGAACTCCGACCTCGAGCCCGCTAACTTAGACTTGAAGAGGAGAAAGACGCCTGATTCTTTTGTTTAAAGAGAAAGGCAGCAGCTTCAAACAGTGTTTAGAGTTAGGAGGCGCTAACAACTATGAGGTTTTGGGCTACAAGGACGGCTGAAAACCATCAATTTTTGGGGCAAAAGGGGCGGCTGAAAAATCCCCCTGGTTCTGAAAAATGGCCACAAAGTCTGATATTTATAAGTGTAAAATTAGGGTTCTTGGTTCCTTTGAGCGGGAATTTAAAATTCGGATTTCAAAAGAAGTCAAATAGATCCGTTTGAATTTTAACGTTGAAGCCTTTTGGATGAATTGGATCGTCACGTGATTCTTCAGTGATATGCTTCAGGTTACACTCGAAATGGTGAGATATGCTCTGTCACGTAGGGATTTGAAGGTCAAAACTTGGCTAAAAATGGAGGAAAACGCCAAGAGAGCTCTGCCATGGCAACAGAGAACGAAAGGGACAATGGAGAGTGGGAAAGAGGAGGCGTCTGTTTCTAAGAGAGCATAAGGGACCCTAGGTGATCTTTGGAATTGGGCTTTTGAGAATAAAAAAATAATAATCTAGTTGGGCTGAGAGTTGGACAATTCCTTTCTTCCTAGTATTTCTTTGGGCTCCTAAATTTATTTTAATTAGCTCTCAAATATATATATATTAATATTAAGTACATAATAATGATAATAGTAGTAATAATAATATAACAACAACAACAACAATATTATTAGTAGTAGTAGTATGAATATATATATATATATATATATATATATATATATATATATATATATATATATATATANTTAATTAGCATAAAACAATCCAAATCTATGTGTGGATTTTGGTAAGGCAGTTACGCTGGCACGAAGTACAATTTTATTCTTAGTTGAGCTCAAGTAAGACAGTCATTTATATTTTTAATAAACAAGAGGCCTTCTCATATAACAATTGAAAAAACCTTTTTGTTTATTTGTTTAATTAGAGTATCTTAAAGAGTATTTCCTATAGTCTACTCTTGCACTACTTTATTACACTCTAATATGATAATAATATTAACAATAACAATCAGTAATACTAATAATTTTAGCGACAAGAATAGTAATTGTAATAATAATCCCAATAATAATAGTACTAATAGTAATAGTAGTAATAATAAAGTAATAATACAATAACAATAGTGTAGTAAATAGAAAATAGTATTGAAAAATAGAATATTTGATGTATTATAAGCTCAAGGAAATTAATTAGAAGAAAGGAGGGACAAAATTGGATGTCAACAGCTGCCCCTCTTTGACCGGAGATGATGTAAGAATCTTTGGGCAAAGAAATTGACATAGTAGCCAATTTTGTCCCGACCATCAAGATTGGAATGGGACAAAGGGGACGTAAAAAATGATTGCGGCCGAACTCCGGTTTCGAGTTGCCTACATATCTCGGGTTTCACGAGAATCAGGCCATATGTAGTTCAAGACTTATGGTACCCTGGAGTAGGACTCAACTATTGATGCAAATCTTAAAATGCTGCCCCAGTGTTGAATTATAGAGACACTGGGTACCATGATTGAAAGAAAGATATTTAAAATAAGGATTTGGTTAGGAATTTTGAGAGTTGAGCCGAGCGGAGTTCGAAGTAGATCCTTGACCTTTGTTGGAGAGTTTGGTATTCCACCCCAACAAACTGCCCCAGTTCACTGCTAAGATATAGTTCCACGTTGCGCTATATTTCCTGCAAAGCTTAACAATGCTAAAAAAAATCTTTTAGGAAATAAGATGCAATATGCCATAAAAGTAACCTTATGTGAATAATATTTAGACGTCAATTCATGAGAAATATTAATTTATTGTGAAAGCATATAAAAACATAATTTTGTGGTGATATACTTTATGATTGCAACGCCATAAGAAACTTTAGCTTATGAAAATAAATGCATTTGGCAATGATATATGAAAGATATGTTTTGGCAATGCTTATGCAAGCGGGACCACTCGGGTCGAAATAAATTAAATGTCTTTTTGAGGAAGGATTAACTTCAATATCCTATTTGAGGGCGGATTGACCCGATATATCCTATTTGAGGGTGGATAGAACCGATATATCATATTTGAGGGCGGATGGACCCGATATATCCTATTTGAGGGCGGATAGACCCGATATCTCCTATTTGAGGGCGGATGGACCCGATATACCCTATTTGAGGGTGGATAAATCCGATATATCCTATTTGAGGGCGGATAGACCTGATATGTCCTATTTGAAGGTGGACAAGCCTGACATGTGGTGCTTGATTTGCAATTACAAAGATTGATGCAGTGCGAAGAGCTTGATATGGTGCCCAATTTGTAGTGGTAATTCATGGTGCGATGCAAAAATCCTAGTGAGGTGACTTTGTAATAGCGAATATCCATGGTGCGGAGAGCTTGATGCAGTGCCTTTACAGAAGAAAATATTCAAGGAGCGGTGCCAATAATTTGGGAATTTGCATGCTGAAGTTTATTATTAGTAAATTCATGCACTCAAAGAAAACTATGAGTTTAAAAATATAATTTGCGATAACTCGGCTTGATCGCCATGTTGCACTATGTTTCCTGCAAAGCATAACATGCCAGGCAAATTCGTCAGTAGAGTAGATATTGAAATGCAATGTGCTTTAAAGTAATCTTATGAAAATGACACCTTGTGGGCGTTTACTTATATAATGCAGCCTATTCGGCCAAAATGATTTGATAAAAATGTAGCTTTATGCCAATGATAATTTTCAACAATAACATGCAGCTTATAAATGTGCTTTGCAATGATTTATGATAATGAGGCATTTCAGTAATGACATTAAAAACATGACCATCTAGGTCGAAATGAATTAAGGAAAAACATGTGAATATGTGCTAATGTGTCCTGTTGAAGGCGGACAAGCCGAAATATCATATTAAAGGCAAACTTGCTTAAAAATTCAATTAAATACGAATAAGCGTAAATATCTTATTTAAGGCGGACGAGCCTAAATATTCAATTAAAGACAAATGTGCATAACTGTCCTATTAAAGGTGGACAAGCAATATCATATTAAAGGCAAACGTGCTTAAAAATCCAATTAAAGGCGAATAAGCCTAAATATCCTACCTAAGGCGGATGAGCCTAAAATATTTAATTAAAGACAAATGTGCATAAATGTCCTATTAAAGGCGGACGAGCCTAAATATCCAATTGAAGGCGGATGAGCCTAAATAAAATTAAAGGAAAAAGAGCATAAATATTTAAAGGCAAAATATGTGTAAATGTCCTATTAAGGTGGACGAGCCAAAATATTTAATTAAAGGAAAATGTGCCTAAATGTCTTATTAAAGGCAAACGAGCCTAAATGTCCTATTGAAGGCGGACAAGCCTAAATATCATAAAGGTAAGCGTGCTAAAAATATCCAAATAAAGGCGGATAAGCCTAAATATTAAATGCATAAATGTCCCGTTAAGGGTGGACAAACCTAAATATCATATTAAAGGAAAACTTGCTTAAAAATCCAATTGAAGGCGGATAAGCCTAAAAATCCTATCTAAGGCGGATGAGCCTAAATATTTAATTAAAGATAAATGTGCATAAATGTCCTATTTGAGGCGGACGAGCCTATGTCATATTAAAAGCAAACGTGCTTAAAAATCCAATTAAAGGCGGATAAGCCTAAATATCCTATTGAAAGCGAATGAGCCTAAATATTTAACTAAAGGCAAATGTGCCTAAAATGTCCTATTAAAGGCGGACGAGCCTAAATATTTAATTAAAGATAAATGTGCAAAAATCCAATTAAAGGTGGATAAGCCTAAATATTTAATTAAAGGCAAAATGTGCCTAAACGTCCTATTAACGGCGGACAAACCTAAATGTTTAATTAAAGATAAATGTGCCTAAATATTTAATTAAAGGCAAAATGTGCCTAAACGTCCTATTAAAGGCGGACGAGCCTAAGTGTCCTATTAAAGGCGGACGAGCCTAAACGCGATGCTTGATTTAATATTACAAGATTGGTCCAGTGCGAAGGGCTTGGTGTGATGCTTGATTCATAGAAAATTAGTGAAACGCAAAAAAGCTTGGTGTAATTCCTGATTCAAAGCAATGAATATTCATGATGCAAGTGAAGAACTTGGTGCATTGCCTTCGAGTATTCAAGGTGTGATGTGGAGAGCGTGGTGCAATATCTTTAAAATAGCAAATTGTATGGTGTAAAGAGCTTGATGCAATGCAGTAGCAAATGTTCATGGTGAAATGCCGACGCTTGTCAGATCTTTAAGCTGAAATTATTTATTATTAAATTCCTGCACTCAAAGAAAAATTGTGAGTTACAAAATTTGATTCATGTTGGCTTGGCTTCATCCTTTTCCGAGTTTTGCGATTTTGGCTTGATGCTGAGCTTTGGATTATCATGCAGATGGTCTTGATCAAAAATGGCTAGAGCTTGCCCCTGCTTTACTCAAAGAAAATTCATTAGTATAAAATAAAGTGGTTGCCTTGCATTGAACGTCAAAGTTTTGGCTTTGAATCTACAACTTGCTGCTATGGGATTCTGGAAATTTGCTGTTGCGCTTGTAACAAATATGTAGCTTGGAATTTCATTTTCTACTTTGCCGAATGATGAGTATCCTTCTGCAAAATCTGCCCCGGCTTTGGCTTTTGGGGAAAAATAAAAATTTTATTATGTTGAGACCGAACCCATAGGATTTCCTACGTATCCCCTCTTAAACGGGAATCAGGTCAAAACGTAGTTCATACAAAAGTTTAACAAAAGTACATGAAACAGAGTCAATGATGAAAGGGCGGGCAAAATAGTAGTGATGAAAAGCTCTAGTCAATCATCTTGTTTAGCTTCACGCTTTCTTTTCAAAGGTCTTGGTACCAAATTTGAAAGATCACCTTTAACCACGATGGTATTAGCGANTAAATGCGATGCTTGATTTAAACTTACAAGATTGGTGCAGTGTGAAGAGCTTGGCATGGTTCTTTCGAAGTAACATATATTGATGGTGCAATGCACAGAGCTTGGTGCAATAATTTTGCAATAGCAAATGGTGTGGTGCAGAGTGCTTGATGCAATGCCTTTGTGGTAGTGAATATTCCTGGTGCAATGCTAACAGTTGCTGGATCTTCATACTGAAATTTTGCTATTAATAAATTCCTGCACTTAAAGAAAAATTATAAGTTCCAAAGCTTGATTTGTGCTGGCTTGGCTTCATCCTTTGCTTTGCATGAATCTTGTGGTTGAGCTTTGCGGTAGCGTGTAATATTGTTCAAGAATAGCAAAAATATGCCCCTGCACTACTCAACGAAAATTCGTTAGTATAAAAGAAAGTGGTTGCCTTGCATTGAATATCAAAGTTTGGCTTTGAATCTGCAACTTGTTGCCATGGCTCTTGGAATTTGCTATTGCGCTTGTAATAAATATGTAGCTTGAAATTTCATTTTCTGCTTTGCCGAATGATGAGTATCCTTCTGCAAAATCTGCCATGGTTTTGACTTCTGGGGTAAATAGAATTTTTATTATGATGAGACCGAACCCATAGGGCTGCCTACGTATCCCCTCTTAAACGGGAATCAGGTCAAAACGTAGTTCATACAAAAGTTTAACAAAAGTACATGAAACAGAGTCAATGATGAAAGGGCGGGCAAAATAGTAGTGATGAAAAACTCTAGTCAATCATCTTGTATAGCTTCACGCTTTCTTTTCAAAGGTCTTGGTACCAAATTTGAAAGATCACCTTTAACCACGATGGTATTAGCGACTGAAAGGTCATAGTTGTTGCATGGTTGCTCTTGCTTAACAATTATCTTGTTATTTTCAATCATGTTCTGAATCTTATGCTTAAGTACTGGGCACTCTTCTGTGTCATGGCCTTGAATATATGAATGGTACGCACAAGTTTTAGACCAATTAAAATCTGGAGGAAGATTTTGCGGGATCCATCCTTTCCTTGGCTGTAAAAGTCCTTTCGTTTTCAATCTCTCAAATATGCTTGTCAATGATTCTTTCAGAGGAATAAAAGTGCGGAATTTCAGGTTCTCTGAATGACGATAGCTAGAATGTGCTTGATAAGCTTGATGTTGAACGCTTTGATGAGTAGGTTGGATTTGTATATGAGTTTGTAGCAGCTGGCTGTTTTGTTGAGATTGTGGCTGATGAGCGGGAATGCAAACAGAATCTATCTTCCTCTTTTTGCCTTGTAAATTCTCGAGTGTCTCATCTTGGAAAGTGGCTTGTAATTTTGATTTGTCAACAATTCTTCCTACTCGAATGCTTGATTCTATCAGTTTTCCAACTCTAATCAAATCCGAGAAGTCATGTAGCCGAGCGCATAGCAACTTTTCATAGTATATGCCTTTTTGCATTTCGATGAAGGTGGAAATCAACTCATTCTCGGGCAATTGAGGGCGTATTTTTGAAGCCTCCAGTCTCCATCGCATGGCATATTCTGCAAAAGACTCGTATTGCATTCTTTCCACTTCACGCATATCACAAAGCGTTGGACTATCTCCAATATTAAACTTATATTGTTCTACAAAATCGCGGGCCATGTCCTCCCACGTGTACCATTTGCTAAAATCTTGTTGAGTGTACCAATCAAGCGCTAGCCCTGATAGACTCTGAATGAACAACTTCATTCGAATGGCTTCATTATGTCCAATCCCCACTAATCTGCAACAGTAGTCTTTCAAATGAGAAATGGGATTTCCTTTCCCATTGAAAGTACTGAATTTTGGAATTTTGAATCCTGGCGGAAGCTCAACATTTGGATGCATGCACAAACTTTCATATCTTAAACTCTGAATATTTCTTGCACGCATTTCTTCCTCCACGATCTTTCTTAGGTTATGGAGCTCTCTATCTGGATCATCCCAGCTAGTCGTCTTAATTTCTTTTCCTGGTCTTTTGTATGGACATAGCGCCAGTTGATTTTGTTGGGTTTCTGTGACTGATGTTGCAAGTGCAGACGATTGGGCATTGGTCATCATGATGACTGGCAAAGCCTCTGGATTGATAGTAAATTTTGGCGGTATCGGTGGAGGACTTATGTAAATAGTTGCTGGATGAGAAGATATGGTCAAAGAGACATTTCGGGTTGAGTTGGAAGCAGAATTTGGGTTGGGGAGAAGGTTAAAAGTATTTCCCAGATTGACCAAAATGTTCCTCTGTACAACATTTGTCTCCTCATCATCAGTCTCAACTTGCAACAAACCTTTACCAGTACTGAGTGCTCCAAATCGGTTTGCCATTATAGTTGCGTCCTTGATACAGATTCGCAGCCAAGACAGTGTTCAATGCTAGACAACCTTTAAAGAAAAATAAAACTTTTACAAAACAAAATAAAGTGTTAGCACATTCGTCATAACAAATAAATGCACTAAAATAATAAAATAGATTAGATAGATTAATCCATGATATGGTTAAGAAGGAGCCCTAAACTAGAAACAATAGCCTAAGTTGCGAAATGGATGGACGAGAATGACTTGTTATCTAGACTTGGACATGAAATGAATTCTAAATTTATTTTTAGCATTGGCGAATTATAAAGTTGTCAAGGCCTGGAATATGGTATCAACCATTTTGAGACTTATGGGATGGTCCCTCGACTCGCATGCCAAGACTTGGAAATGGCGGGGGCGGAAAGAGTTAAATCTCGGACAACCCGAAAAAGATGATATGAACATTTGAATTGAATAGGTGAAAATTTTAGAATAATTTAACGATGCAAATTGACCAAATAGTAGCCTTCTATTGCCCGATAGATTGTGCGAATTTGGACATCTACCAACTTGTAAATGAGAATTGGCACGAAGGTGAAAATTCTAATACATAGGTAAAATACTAAATATATTTTATGAAACCTATTTATATTTTATATTATTCGAGATAGAAGTTTAGGCATGTGTGGAAAGACGTGCAAGAATTGAAGGTATAAAATTATGTGAGGCACGAGTGGCATTATTTTAAAAACATGTAACCATAAAATGACCTAAACAAAATTAACTCGCAAAATTTGATGGGCAAAATGTTTCACCTAATTATAATATATTATGCCAGTTTTTAATGAAATCTTACTATACACCTTGTTGGTTAAAGAAAATCCTTAAGGCTAGTTGAAGGCACGAATATCTAAGGTCTTACATTATCTAAGGACGATGATAAATCGAGCTTGTTGAAGAGTTTGCGGGCAAAAATATTCTACCTTATAAATAATAGAATATTATGCGCAAAGATTAAAAAGATATCTTAATTAGACACTAAGAATTGGAGTAGATCTAAGAGAAATTCGAGCTTAAGTAAATACCTAAGAAGTGCTCTAGATTATTAAAGAGCGCTAAGCGCGGAACAATTGGTGGTTATTATTATTATTAATTCGAAAAGGTGATATAAAAATAAGTAACAAAAATATATGAACAAATAAAGTATATATAATAATATCAGCAAGCTGGATAGTCTATTCTTTTTCCTTCTGAAAAAAAAACAAATGATGTTAGTAAATATAATAAAGTAAAGTAAGCAACATAGCAAGTAAGCAAATAAGCAAGCAAGCATGTTACAAATCCAAAGTATAACAAATAATTGCGCGTCCTAATATGTAAGGGACCTCTTTGTGCCAGAGGTAGGCATAACGTGTATTTGAAAGATAAATATGCCATTATGTAGCATCCCATTGATGTAAATTAATTAAATATTTCTATTTTTGAAAAATAATAAATAAAGTATAACTGCTTAAACGTCTTCTTTTTTGGTCAAAAGGAAGTATATTTTCATCAAAAGATTAAAAGAAAGTATAATAAAATATATTTTGTCATATCTAAACTTTCTGTTGTTTCGCCTGATTATGTCATTTGAAATTTTTTGTACATATCATACAAAGTAAGTCATGCTCATTTACCTAGGATTTAATATAATTTAGAGCAAATGGTCCACATAATTGGCATATTCACCTTTCAAATAATGCACATATATATGATAAGGTGTCACTTGGGGTTGAAAACCCACTTGGACATTTAGGTAAGGTTAACTAATGGATTTAATATACCTCGGATATTAAACCACCTAAGGTTAGAATGATGCATGATCTTAAAAGGGTTTTGGTTTAGCTCTATCTTAGGCGGACTAAGAGTGGGTTTTTCTAGTCTAGTCTTCTCTCAAGCGGACAACTTGAGAGTGGAAGGCCCGTGACTGTCGACTGCACCGCTGATCGACTTACCCACGAACTTTTTCCTAAAAGGTATTTTGTTGAAAAGTGCACGGCCGCAAACCACGTAACCGCTAGGTGTGTGCTTTGTGTGAATTTTTCAGAAGTGGAGGAAGTGAAACGGAATGACAGATCATATAAGTAATAAGAAAAGAGCAACTATTCATATAAAGCAATTTATCACATCAAGGAAATTCAAATAAGCATAATCACAAATAGACAAATTGAATTTGTTATTAACCTAAGCTTGTTATGGTTTAGAACCTAGTATCCCCAGCAGAGTCGCCATGCTGTTATACCCCATTTTAACACGGGTCAAATTAGAGTATAACATATTGGTAATTTTGAGGTTTATTTGATTAAAGAGAGTCGCCACCTCATTATTTTAATGGTGAATTAGGACACCAATTTTAGCTAAATAATGCTTAAAGTTAACTCCGTTCTATGGTCTACTTAACCTTTAAGACTACGGGTAAGGATTCTAATTAATCTTATAGAGAAGGTATTAAGCACTCTATATGACCCATTAAATATGGTTAACCGGCCAAACTTAGGTTAATTATTTTATAAAAATTGTTAAGGCAAAGTGGTGATAACAATGACTAAAAAGTTCCAAACACCTTGAATAATTTAAAAGAAGCCAAACTTCATATTTGAACTTGAAGGTATTAATTAGCAAAATCGATTTTAACGTCAGAAAGTGGGCTAAAGTCGTTATTATAATGGAGTGAAAAATGTTTGAGATGCATTATTTTATCTCTGAGAAAAAAGCAGTTTCTTACTTAGCGCATAGTTCAGTCCAATAATCCATCTCAAATCTATCGAAGGCTTAATATAACAATATCTTTTCTTGAGTAGAAGAGTCAACTAATTCTGAGGTTTAATAAATTAAAAGAGTCGCCACCTAATGTGACGACCCAAAGGGTCATCACCTATTTCCTCATCCATTCCGTGCTTTCGAGGCCTTAAAACCTCATTTTTTTTACTTGCCTCGATTTGCGTGCGCAGTCCGGGCGCGTAGCCGGAAAGCTTTTATGTTGAAATATGTGAATTCTGTGAAAATTTTTAAGAATTTTGATATTAATATGATTAAAGTTGACTTTGGTCAACATTTTTGGTAAACAGACCCGGACCCGAGATTGGACGGTCCCGGAAGGTTCGTAGAAAAATATGGGACTCGGGCATGTGCCCGGAATCGAATTCCGAGGTCTAGAGCCCGAGGAAAAGAATTTTTCTGTGAAATTATTTTTCTAAAATTATTAAGGAAAATGGAAATGAAAGTTGATTAAAAGACGGTGGTATCGGGCTCGTATTTTGTTTCCGATGCCCGTTACAAGTCTTATATATTGTTTAAGCGCTTTCTGTGAAGTTTGGTCGAAATCGGACGTCGTTTGACGTGTTTCGGACTATAAGTTCCAAGTTTGAAAGTTTATGAAGTTTAGAAGAAAAATCATGAGTTTTGAGGCTTGATTCTATATAAATGATGTTATTTTGGCGATTTGATCGCACGAGCAAGTCCGTAGGATGTTGTTGAGGTTGTGTACATGTTTGGTTTGGAGCCCCGAGGGCTCGGGTGAGTTTTGGATAGGCGTCGGATTGCATTTCTCATGTTTCGAAAAATCTGGTATGCTGCCAATTGCGAAGCTGGGGATTTTTGCATGGGATCGCAAATGCGATCCATTTGTTCGCAAATGCGAACCAGGGGATTTCCGGGCACTGTCGTAAATGTGATGGCTTGGCTCGCAAATGCGAGGGGTGGCCAATCGCAAATACGATCATTTTCTCGCAAATGCGAAGACTGGCCATTTGGTAAAGTTTCGCAAATGCGATCCTCAGCTTCGCATTTCCCAAAGTAGCAGACCTGGGTTCGCAATTGCGAACCCTAGTTCGCAATTCCCACATCCGAGGCCCAGCAAATTTTATACTTAGTCGAATTTTTACCACTTTTCACCATTCTTTCAAAACCCAAACACCATAGGCGATTTTTCAAGAGCAAACTTCCTCCCAAATCATTTGTAAGTTGATTTTTACTCAATTCTTTCAACTTTTAA
>NW_017677623.1:0-7500 GCF_001879085.1 Nicotiana attenuata
AGCGGATAGGCCGATGGTAGGGAAGGCTAGCACACATCATTTTTCTAAGAATAAGTGGGTTTCATGACGAGTCCATATTTTCATTTCGGGTTACACTAATGCGCTATTGGTAGTAACCTTCATGTCTCTTAAGATGTAACCTCCTAAAATACTTTGCTCAGCACATTGATGGATTCTTGAATAATTCCAGCCCAATCTTGAACTCCGCTGTTCCTTATTGTATTAAATCTATGGGGGTTGAAGGTTAAACCATGTCAAAGAAGAGTCATCACCCCGCAATCAAATATATTCTATAGGAAATTTTATGGTCAATTTATGATATAACATCTTAGAGTAATTGTTGAAGGTCACCAAAGGTTTAGTTTGGGTGTCCAGCATAGAGATATGGAGTTGAAGAAAGTAAATGGGTTATTCTCAATATTTTCTCCATGAGGATGTTATGTGAATTTCTAATAGGGGTAAAGTATGTGTAGTTACATTAAGCCTTATGAAATCTTGAAGGGAATACGCAACTATGAGTAGTGATGTTTCCTCTTATTGTCCTCCATGTACCTCGGTGTTTCTATGTGACTGTGTCGTAAAGGTAAGGTTGGTAATTACTTTCTTCTATCTATNACCGCAAATAAGCCTTTCCAAATTTAAAGGGTAATTTTAGGATGAGCGCGGACACTCATCAAGCGCCGCTATGGTATTAGTACGCACGAGTGGAATGTGATGTTGAGCATGTATATAGCAAAAGAAAATAACATGTCGTCAAGTATTTGCACGATGAGTAATGATAAAATGCGGTATTTAATAATTGCAAAGACATTTCAGAAAGAAGAACAAAGAGACAAGTCAGTTTCCATAGTAAAAAGTGATAAAACAGGGAAGAGAAATCATAAATGAATGAAGATAGGCAAATAAATTCATATAGAGTGGGAAGGGTAAGGGGTGTGCAAGTATTAACGGAATAATAAAGACATGCTTAAAGACTAATTCACAAACAAGTTCGTTACGGTAAGAGCCTAAAGATATCCCCAGCAGAGTCGCCATGCTGTCGCGCCCCCTTTTTCTCGCGAAATCAGGTTTCTTTTGCATATATATAAATCCAGAATTATTAAATCCTACAGGTATAATGCCTAAGTAATTGCCAAGGGCGATTGTATTCAGAATCAATTGATAGAATCCTATAGGCATAATTTCTACGAATTTGATAATTACAGACCTATAAACATGATTTCTAGGTGTAGCACTGACATTAACTTACAGAGATTGGTTATATTCCCTTTTAATCCTATAAGCATGATCTCTAACTGCCGTACTTACTTAAGTCCTATAGGCATGATTTCTAGGTTTGAAACTGGTTTTAGTCCTATAGGCATGGTATCTACTACTGAATTGATTTAAATCCTATAGGCATGATTTCTAACTGATTTCTTCATATAGGCATGATTGCTACAAGCTGTGTATGGGCAGACGTTATGCAGATTGCCAGAAAATTGATCAAATCAAACGTCGAGGTCCTATAGGCATGATTGCTAATGCACATTTGTTGGATTGATAGGTCCTATGAGCAGGATTTCTAATATGCACTCTAATGCTAACCCTAGAGACAGGACTTCTAATATGCAAACACGGAGTTAACACCATCAATGAAAGTCCTATAGGCAGGATTTCAAAGCACAATATAGAACTAATACAGTTTCTACCAAATGAACAGAATTGACAGCATAATTAAATCCTATAGGCAGGATTTGTACCCAGTTTAACCAAAGAAAACAAGAAAATCCACCAGCTTTACTAAATATCCCCAAATCTGTTATTACAAAGTTATTACAGACCAAAATAGCAAATGAATTACATAATAGTAATGAGACACTATAGGGAGCCTCCATTAGGCCCAAATAAACGTGGGAACCAGGCCTTCCAACCATAACAACTTTGAGGCACAACATAGTGATTCATCCATAGCACATTAGAACTAGGTTTCCAGTATGTCAAAGCTCCCAAGGGCCTCTACCATTCATTCAGAAGATAGATCATAAGAGATTGGAAAACCAGTCTCCAATGTGTCAGAGTTCACATGAGTCTCATGTGGACCCTGAGCAGTGCTCACACAGGAGTGGTTGAGATCCTAAGGGACTAAGAGTGGGAGTTTTAAAATCAGTACATAAAAAGAGGTAGGGGCAGGTTTAAAACAGTTTGATTTCAGAAGAAGCAAGGTTTAAAATACAGAGTTGCAGGCAGAACTGCACCAAACAAGGTTATGCTCAAACACATAGTTCAAGTAAGTTAAAAGTCTGGTTAAGCTAAACATTCATACTAGTACAATCATTGTTTAATCGCAGAAGAAATTAGACAAAGCTGTTAAGTTGGCGAGACACATGAATTAAGCAACCATACAAAAATCTGTAGAGTTAGGATTAATGAACCAATTTCATGCTAAAAGTATTATAGGGGTACTAAGTTCAAAACAAGTGTAAGATTAACAAGTAGTGCATGAAACAAATTTAGACATTAGGCTAACTTATAAGAGGATGCATAATATTCAAACTAGTTAATCTTGAACTAACAGGGTCACTCGTAGGACTAGAAGAGATCATAGAATCACATAAACGACAGAACCATACTTGGAATTGAAACATGCTAGTCGAGAAAAGCATAGAGAATGAAATTAAAAAGGATTAGGGCATACCAGTTAAGTAAGAAAGCAAGTAAATATCCCACAGCAATTAAGTTCCAGAATAACTTGGTCTTGGCTTTAAGCCGGCCAAAACCAGAGACAATTAGCACAAAATGAGAATAAGAGAGGCTAAGTTTTAGTGAGAGTATGAGAGTTCGAGTATGTCCTAAAGGGAAGAGGGGAAAGGGTTTAAATAGTGTTCGATTAGTCAAAAAAAATAGGGGAATAAATCAAACATACACAAATAAGAAATGAAAATAATTCTAAAATCAATTTGAAGTTGAGTTCAATCAATTAGCAAGACATAATAACGTGTAATCAGGCAAGTACCACTTAGACTAAGGTAGGTATTATACAGAATCACTCAACAGTCAAATGTCAGATCAACTAAGGTAAGGAAATAATGAGAACAGGGTAAATCGAGCAAAAATAAGGAAACATCAATACCATACAAGAAAGGAAAGATTAAAATCTCAGTAAAAGATTTCAAAACCCTAATTTTTGGGTAAGCCGTAAAATTAGCGGAGTATCACATAATGAACCTAGATAGGAGTTTAAAAGATAACAGAATCGATTAAGACCTGAAAACCCCTAATTTTAAGTAAACGCAAATTGGTAGAGCAATAAAGGCAAAGGATCGTTTGTTTTAATAAAAGAACATAGACAGAGAGCTATTAAGGAAAACATAAGATTTGAACCGAATCTGGTTCGATTAAAGAAGGTTTAAACCTCAGTTTAGGTAAGTAAAAGATTCAACGGAAAATAGGTAGACTTATGAGTAACAAAGTAAATATTGACGAAAAATAACATTATAACAAACTAAAGCTAAACCAGATCTCACAAGTGTTCAACTTCTTTTTCATCCTCGTAGGCTTGGGGCATAGATTCCTTGTGCTAGTTACTGTTAAGAGCATAATGCGACTTCATGTATATTGAAGCCCATATCACGTTCAGGGAGTAGTAAGGCATTGGGGGTCGTAGACCACTAAGGAGAGAGGCAAGTCTTCCTACTCAGCATAGGACTTAACTGGGAAGAGACTTTCTTCTTCTCCCCCTGTCGATCTGGGAGCAGCCTTGTCTTTTCCTTTGTACTATTTTTAGTTGATAAAGAATAATCTCAAGCGGATAGGCCGATGGTAGGGAAGGCTAGCACACATCATTTTTCTAAGAATAAGTGGGTTTCATGACGAGTCCATATTTTCATTTCGGGTTACACTAATGCGCTATTGGTAGTAACCTTCATGTCTCTTAAGATGTAACCTCCTAAAATACTTTGCTCAGCACATTGATGGATTCTTGAATAATTCCTGCCCAATCTTGAACTCCGCTGTTCCTTATTGTATTAAATCTATGGGGGTTGAAGGTTCAACCATGTCAAAGAAGAGTCATCACCCCGCAATCAAATATATTCTATAGGAAATTTTATGGTCAAGTTATGATATAACATCTTAGAGTAATTGTTGAAGGTCACCAAAGGTTTAGTTTGGGTGTCCAGCATAGAGATATGCAGTTGAAGAAAGTAAATGGGTTATTCTCAATATTTTCTCCATGAGGATGTTATGTGAATTTCTAATAGGGGTAAAGTATGTGTAGTTACATTAGGCCTTATGAAATCTTGAAGGGAATATGCCAAACTATGAGTATGATGTTTCCCTCTTATTGTCCTCCATGTACCTGGTGTTTCATGTGACTGTGTCTAAAAGGGTAGTTGGAATTCTTTCTCTATCATTCCGGTGAAAGATAGTGGAGGTGAAGTAAATGGATAATTAACCTATGAGAGGTACTTAATTGTCATCCTTGTTAGATAAGTCTGGGAGTTGAGATTTCCTCCGTGAATGTGTTATGGCAGAGTCTGTGAGTCGAGGAGCCCACCTCAAAGGCCGAAATTGTTAAGGAAAGAAAATGTTCCCACTATAGTCAAATAATTGTGGGTCGAAAGGTATTTTCTACGTGTTATGATTTAAATAGGAGCAACTAATGTCCATGTATAAATTTTGATAATATAATGCTTGTAATGTAGAGATTAGTGTTGTTGATATACATTGTGATGCTTTGTCGAGTTGTGGATATGTTGTTAGGATGGTTTTTGTGATTCTCTAGCAGGTGGATAGGCCCAGTTAAAGGGGAAACTCTGTTGAAATTTTTAAAAATTTGTAAATATAGCCAAATTTTAAGGGCCATAAGTAAGTTGAAATTTTGGAAAGGACGTGTGAGACCGATGTAGTCATAAGTGCCTATTGTATGCGGCCAAAATTGGAGAGTTCGACTTTAGGGCTACTGTGGCACTCCAATGCCCGACCTCGAGGAGCTCGAAATGGAATTTGAAGGCGGACCCCGAGGTGCTCCCTCGAGGGGGAATATCGGAGGTCAATCTCGGTGCAGCATAAGTCGGTGATCGTCATGGAAAGGCGGGAAGCCTCCGAGGGCGCACGATGAGGACTAACAGAGTCTGCGAGAATAGTACAGATCTGTACTGAGCCATTATACATTTGTATTAATAGCATTTATTCGTCATTTATTAGACATGTGCTCTGTTGGGATTCACCCCTCCTATATAAAGGTGACCTTTGTCATTTTGTAAGACACCTTGATATTGAATAACATACAACATTCTCTGCTCTCTTTGCAAAACAACTATTTTTCTCATTTACTGCTTATTCTTACATTATTCATTTATTGTTCATTTATTGCTCATTATTAATCGTAAAAGGCCACCTTTAAGGCCCTCATTACCATTGATTCTATATAAATATTTCATCTTTATTAGCCCCATCCAGACCTCGAGGTCCTTCTTCAGCCAGCTCGAGGCCCAGCTTTGTGACTCCATTGGTTTGCATATCTTATTCTCTTTACTTATACCTAGCATCTATTGCTTAACAACTAGTATTAAAATAAATCACGTATTTTTAGAACCACACAATCAAATGTAATTGTAGTTACCATATTCAAGGTAAACAGTTTGGCGCCCACCGTGGGGCTAAAAATAATAGTGATTGTTTTGGTGCTACTTTTCTGAAAACACAAGTTGTTCTTCACACTTTTTCTTGTCCAAGAATCTCAGATTTCAGGTCAAAAAATGTCTACCTCAGCAAATGCACACGAAAACAACAGTATTGAGCTTCATGGAGAGAACAGTGTAGATGCCGGTGTACCACAGCAAAACCCAGGGGTAGCACCACAAAACTCAGGGGTAGCACCAGCACAAATCCCCGTCGACGTAAACTAACGCAACGTTGTGCATGTCGATGTGAGCTCTCATACCAACGAGAGTGTGCGCGGGGAGGAAAGAGAAGTTAGCCTTCAAATCATTTTCGAAATGTTGCAAGCACAACAAGTGGCTATTGCTCAGCTACAAAGTCACCAAAAAACTCCAAGCATAGTAGCACCCGAAACGGCTCCTCGAGTCGAGCAGACGCCAGAGAGACCGAGTAATAATGGGTCAGCATCAGACCCCGCTATTATAAAGATGCTCGAGACCTCACCAAAAGGATTGAATCAGGAGAAAAGAAGATAGAGGATAACGATTAAAAGGTGGAGACTTATAACTCGAGGGTCGATCAGATCCCGGGCGCACCTCCAATTTTGAAGGGTGTAGATTCGAAGAAATTCATACAGAAACCATTCCCACCAAGTGCGGCTCCGAAGCCTATCCCAAAGAAATTCAGAATGCCCGATGTCCTGAAGTATAACGGGACCATGAACTCCAATGAGCACGTTACCGCCTACACTTGTGGTGTAAAAGGAATGACTTAAAGGACGACGAGATTATATCTGTCCCGCTGAAGAAATTTGGAGAGACACTGTCGAAGGGGGCCATGATGTGGTACCACAACCTACCCCCGAACTCGATAGATTCAGTTGCCATGTTGGCAGACTCCTTTGTGAGGGCACACGCCGGTGCCATCAAGGTCGCCACCAGGAAGTCCGATGTCTTCAAAATCAAACAAAGGGAAAACAAGATGTTAAGGGAATTCATATCTCGCTTTCAGATGGAGCGAATGGAATTACCACCAGTCTCCGATGACTGGGCAGTGCGGGCCTTCACTGAGGGCTTGAACGAACGAAGCTCGGTAGCTTCGAAGTAGCTAAAACAAAATTTGATCGAATATCCCGCCGTGACTTGGGCGGATGTGCACAACATGTACCGATCGAAGATCACGGTCGAAGATGACCCGAAGCGTAATGTGCCTCGAGGCGATCGAAGGTCAGATCGAGGTCAAGTTTCCCGGGGAATCACGAGCAAAGCCGGGTTCGATAGGCATACTAGGCCGGCAGAGGCACCCCGACTATCCGAGTATAATTTTAGCATCGACGTCTCAAGCATCGTGTCAGCCATGGGCAGAATCAAAGATACCAGGTGGCCAAAACCCATATTGTAGACCCTTCACAAACGAACCCTAACTTGATATGCAAATATCACGGCACTCACGGTCATAGGACCGAGGATTGCATACAACTTCGAGAAGAGGTAGCCAGACTAATCAGCGAAGGGCATCTTCGAGAATTCCTCAGCGACCGAGCTAAAAACCATTTTGGGAAAGGGAGGCGAAGAAGAAGAGCGAACCAGAAGAATCGCAGCACGTCATCCACATGATCATTGGAGGGGTCAACGCCCCGCAGGGACCCGTTGTCAAGCGGACGGAAATATCCTCACCAGGGAAAAACGAACTTGGAGTTACATACCGGAGGATGCTCTCACAGTCAGCGAAGAGGACATCGAGACCTTGTCTCAGCCTCATAATGACGCACTGGTAATTTCTTTTCTTCTGAATAAATTTCAAATTAAACGTGTGCTCGTGGATCCAGGCAGCTCGGCCAACATAGTCAGGTCGAGG
>NW_017677623.1:15000-20285 GCF_001879085.1 Nicotiana attenuata
ATCTCAAATCCCCACTCCGTTCACCCCAAGCTCCTCCGAAACCCCTCCAATTTTAGACTCAAAAGGGCGGAACCCTAGCGCCGCCCACTTTTTCCAGTGGCGGCGCCATCACCAATCGACCTTAAACTAACACTCTTGAATCCCTTTGTCCCCCTCATTCCAAAACTCCAGTCCATCTCCCTCAAATCCTCGTTGAACTGCTCAAATATTAAATCTAGGGTTCGAGCCCTCGAAGCCAAGGTCAAAGCCGTACCCAGGCACATCAGTTACCTGTTTCTTGATGGAGAATAGATGGCTGGCATCATATTGGGGTTCAAGTCAGAGATTTGGGTCTCGAGTTCAAGTCAAGGTGGTGAGTTTTCTCTCTTTCATTCACTTTTTACTTCTTATTCTGATTCTATTCAACCTCCTTCCTTCTTTTCTTTTCTGGTTTAACCATCCCGATAATCAAACTTCTGCTCTTCTCCTTTGCTCCCCTTAGTCTGAAATCCACCTAGGTTTGTTCAAATTGGTAGCTGTCATTTGTTTGCTTTTTGTTTTCTTTCTTTAATTCTGTTGTTCAAACAAACTGAGTCCAAGGCATGAATACTGTTTTTGTTTTCCTTATCATGTTTTATCATTAATTAGTAAACTTGGGGTATTGACCTAATTAGACTACAAGAATGGTTAAAAAACAATGATTTCCTTCTTTATTATTCCAGTGATTGTTTTGGTCTTTTGGTTTAATCCTTGCCTCGATTTAGAATTGATCATGTTTTAGTAGTTAATTTAGTCTTTGTTCGAATGCATTTGGCATAGACTTTAAGTCAGTAGCATAGGTTTTAATTTCTTTTAATTTGTCCAGTTGGTATTCGATTTTAATTTGTTGTTATTGGTTTCTGTTTGCCCATGTCTGTTGTTATTTAGTTTTTAATTAGTTTGTTTATAGCTGATAATTTCAACCATGGTAAATTGAGACCAAGGGCCAAGGTTAGTTTGACTAGGATTAGTAATTTCAGAATAAAGACAAGGGATATATAGGTCTTTCTAGATAAGAATCTTGCAATAACTGAATTAGAAATCCCTAGAAGCTTCTAGATGGGGGTTCAATTTAGAATTTCGGGAACTTAATGCAGTAACTTGAGAAACAAGCCAAGAAATTAGGGACTAATAAATAAAATCTAAAAATAAAAAGGGGGGAAAAGGTGTGAGTGCAATCTAGAAGCTTCTCCCTGAAATTTGCCTATAAAAGGCACCCCCCTTACCTTCTTTGACAAGTTTCAGCCTCTAAAAATACCCCCCAAAATAGTCTATAGTTTCAGATCCAAAAAGCCTAGATCTAGAATTTGAAATCTCTCTTAGAACTGAAACTTTTCAGAAAATCAAAAAAAAAAAGGAAAAAGCTACAGAAAACAAAAAAAAAACTGTTACATTAGGCTACTTACCAGTTTTAGTAACTATCTTCTTAGTAATCGAAGAGCTTCAAAGTTTCTGGGTTAAGTTTGAAGTTGCATTTGGTATATTCAAGTGGAATTTAGGTTTGCTGAGATTGCAAAAGGTCCTGGGTTCATTTTCGAGGTCGTTTATGCTTGTTCAAGTTGGTTTTGGTTTGAACTGTTTTCTCTGTTCGATTTCAAACACTTCTGGACTGTTGAATTCATTTTTGGACTTTTTTGTGATCATTTGCTCCCTGTTTGTTCAACACTGCTGGTCGTTGTACATTGTTGCTGTTCATTACTGCCTTAGCTGACCTCTTCTCCTCCATTTCAATTTTATTTCCAGGTACACATTCTCGAGATTGATTTGATGTATCGTTTGTTTGAAATGCTGAAATGAAAGGCTTGTTCATTTACTTCCTGAATATGTGTATTCAAACTATCACAATAGAACAGATATTAGATGATGAGTATTTGTTTAGGATTACTTTCAGCTTACATTGAATGACTAGCTGAAGATTGGATTGTATAATTTGAACTATTTTGGACTGTTAAATCTGTGGTTGTCCAGCCGTGGTCTTGGTATGGTTTAGTGCTGATTTTAGTTTCACGTTTTGTTGATAAGTAGAAATCAGAATTAGTGTGAATTCACAATTGACTTCGAGTTCAACATATGATATCCGTTAATTTTGATTGCAAGCTGAAGAGACGTCTTAAAAAACCTTGTATTGCAGTAGCTAATACCTGTGGATTCACATTCATGCCTATTTTTGTTAAAACTCAATTCACATTTCTCAGTTTGTTTTTCCTTTAGTCATATCCAGAAGTTCAGTAGTGGGTAAATAGATTAACAACAAATTCGAATTTTAATCCAATCCAGTCGGTTTAGATGCACAATTGTTTTACAATTTACTGAGATGAGCATAAAAAATGTGTCTGAATAAACGTGGAGCGGCTCCAATATTTGCAAGCCTGAATGCTGAAGCTGGGCCTGAATAAGGTCTGTCCACAGCCCAATTCGAGTCTTGACTATGTGTTATTCTTGCTGGACTAAGCTTGAGGCCCAAGGGAGTCACTGAAATTCTGAATAAAAATCAAATACTTAAGTATATTAGTTCTGGAACAATACAAACTAAGTAGGCCCTGTAGAGACAACTAGGGTAGAAAATTATAATTTGCTTTCCGATTGGCCTTTAAATAATAAAAGAGGGGAGCCCCGCAAAATAAAACACATAAATGGCGGGGCCCTCGATAAATGCTTATGGTAAAATACCTAGACCTCGGGACGGGCCGTTTAGCGAATCCCACGGCCTTCCCCAAAGATGATAACACGCTAGCTTCTTTAGGCACGTATTTAAATAATTTTACCTTCTTAAGTACGAGTGCACATTCATGTGACCCAAATCCAAATCCCAACGAAGTCGAAATATGTCAAAAATCGCGGGTGCATTTATGTGACGCGGTTCGAGACGTGTTTTCACGACGTTGCAGTTCTCTTAAAAAAATAATAATAAAAGCGGTTCAAAGTTAAAAGCACGTAGATTAAAACATGTATCAAAATCAGATTTTGCCAAATATAGCAGTTGAGCGACCGTGCTAGAACCACGGAACTCGGGAGTGCCTAACCCCTTCTCCCGGGTTAACAGAATTCCTTACTCGGATTTCTGGTTCGCGATTGTAATACAGAGTCAAACCCTTTCCTCGGTTTGGGATTCAACCGGTGACTTGGGACACCATTAATCTCCCAAGTGGCGACTCTGAAATCTTAATAATAAATCTCGTTCCGATTCTCCTTTAAGTGGAAAAACTCCTTTATACCCTTTCCGGGGGAGTGAGAAAAAGGAGGTGTGACAGCTCTGGCGACTCTGCTTGGGACACAAACCCAGAACTTCGGTTCAGGGTTTAAGAATTCGAGCTTAGAATGATTGTTATGTTTGGCTTTATCTGATTTTCCTACATGTTTCCTGCCTAATGTGCTAAATGCTTTACCGCTTTGATATTATCTGAACTGTATATAAACTGTGCCGAAACCCTTCTCTTCTCACCTCCGGGGATGTGCTCACTGGTGGAGACTCCCTATTCTGTTAGTGTCATACCTTAAAGTAAGAAAGAGGCCGGACAAGTTACTAAGCCGGATGGCCTTTTGGTTCCCGGTACGTAGCCCCCTCCTCGACTCGAGTTGTCCGCTCGGGTACACAGTCTAGAACATATACCCAGTTTTTGAACCTAGAATAACTTGACTTCATAGGAACGCTTATCTGCATCACGTGCATTTTGACTTAGGGGACTCAACACAGGGGTTGGGTGCGTCTAGGACAGGTGTACCCGGAATAATGGACCATCCTGATGCATCCTACTTGCGCATTTATCTGTTTTGGACTCGCATGCTGACCGGCTTTGAATATCTGGGAAAAATTGAAAAACAAAAAGAGAAAAAGAGACAATAGCAGTGTGGAGAGTAATTACCTATATTAGAAAGACCAATGTCCAAGTAGTGCCGAAATGCTGCCGGATTTTTTAGAAAATGAAAGGAAAAAGAAGGAAAGTTTTTTAGTTTGTTTTGTTTGCCAATGGAAAAGAAAAACAAAAAGAGTTTTATTTTCGAATTAGTTTGTTTATTTGCCACTGAAAAAAAAAATATAAAAAAGAGTCTTGCTTTCAGAAATAGTGTATTTGCCAACAAAAAAGAGTTTTATTTTCGAAAATAGTTAGTTTTATTTGCCCGAAGTACGCCGGTTTGATTCTCACTGGATGTGAGATACGTAGGCAACCCTCATCGGGTCCAACCTCCCCTTTTTCAAAAATAGCCAAAAATGCCAAAATTTTTTAATTTCGTCATGAATAAGTCGGGTGCCGCCATTCTTGTTTAAAATAAGCCGAATGTCCCCAAAAAGGGCGCCGGAAGGCTGGTTTTGCAAGAACAGCCACCCTGAGTCAATTTCAATGGTTAGCAGGCATAGCCTTAAAATCTCCCTCCCGGAAGTGCTAAAAGGCCGTAACTGCAAAACCGGCCGTTTGTTTTAAAATTGGAAATTTGAACAAAAATAGTGTCAGTTTATTTTCCTTTAGGTCAAAATAAGTGATTAAATCACCTTAATAAATGTGCAGGATGAGCACGATTCAAAATAAGGGGAACTTGCATATAGGCCCGCGGCGAGACCGAACGATGTCCCGCGGACACCAGGAGCTTTAATGTATTCATGACTGTCTTTTGAGTCTGTATTTCCTTTTCTACCAGAGTTTGTCTTTGAGTCTGTATTTCCTTTTCTACTAGAGTTTGTCATTTGAGTATGTATTTCCTTTTCTACTGGAGTCTGTATTTCCTTTTCGTTAAAAGTCAGGTGATTGAGTCTGTATTTTCGTTTAAAATGGAATAGGGATGGTGGAGTCTGTAGTTCTTTTCTGCATTAGAGTCTGAGTCTTATTTGCTATCAATAAAATTGAAAATCCCAAAAAATGTTTTGCTTCTACTTTACATTTATTCTTCAAGAACTACGCTCGGTCTGATTCACGCGGGGTCGTGATACGTAGGCAAACTCCATAGTATTCGACCGTAACTAAATGACAAAAAAAGGGAAAAACAAGAAAAGAATGAAAGGAAAGAGGTGAAAAACAAGAAAGGAAACGAAAACAAAAGAGGGAAAAAGAAAAACAAAAAGAAAATAAAAAACCAAACAAAATCAAACAAGAGAAAATAAAAGGGAGCAAAGGAAAGAAAAGAGCGGAAAAACAATTTTGAGGAAAGGAGCGAATAGGAACAAGGAAAAACCAAGGCAAAAGAAAAAGAAGGAAAAGAAAAGAGGGAAAAATAAGAGAGAAAAGCAAAAGAAAAGAGGGAAAGGCAAGAAACAAACAATGGAAAACACGAGG
>NW_017677623.1:20319-28656 GCF_001879085.1 Nicotiana attenuata
GCGGTTTGTCTATCTGTTAACGCTCTAACCGCTAACAAAGCCGTTGATGATGAGTCCAGGCAGGTGGTTTAGCTGGTTGGCATCCTGGCAACCCATTCCTACAACACCCGGTCAAAAAACAAACTGAACATGACAGGCCAAGAATCAGATACCAGTATCATGGACCCGTCAAAAGAGGTAGACGTGGTGGATGTCAAAGCAATGAGGGAAGAGATGTATAAGTTGAGGCAGCAGATGGCCGAGATGCATCAGGCCTGGGCTAAGGGTCAGCCGGCGCCAGTTTATCCCGCCAATCCAGCATATATTCCACCTTTGGCTCAGTCCCAGGAGCTTCCTACTGTGAATTCCTCGCCAACTTTCCCTTTCTACCAACAGAGTTATGGCACCACCTCCTATCCTCCCCAAGCTCCACTACCCAAACAAAACCCTCCTCTACCAATCACCCCTGTCTTTGTGGCGCCTCCACCTGCCACATTGCAAAGATCTTCCAGTGAGCCATTGTTTCAAACTCACGACAGCCAGTACTACCCTTCTGAGCCTACCTTTAAAGCTGAGCCATATTCCTACACCCCTCACTTTGAGCTCCCGGTGGAAACTGACAAGCCGCTTAAGAATCCGGAACATGAAGAGATGTTTTGAAAAGTAAAAAGCCTGGAGCAATCCTTCAGGAACATGCAAGGATTGGGTGGCCAAGTCAGTGTGGCCTACAAGGATTTGTGCTTGTTTCTCGATGTCCAGTTGCCAGCAGGATTCAAGCTACCCAAGTTTGACTTATATGATGGACATGGTGATCCGGTAGCCCATTTAAGGGGATTCTGCAGCAAAATGAGAGGAGCTGGGGGAAGGGATGAATTATTGATGGCGTACTTTAGTCAAAGTCTAAGTGGTGCGGCCTTGGAATGGTACACTCGACAGGATCATGCTCGATGGTACACTTGGGATGATTTGGCCCAAGCATTTGCATGCCACTTTCAGTATAATCTTGAAATCGTCCCGGACCGTCTGTCACTGACTAAAATTGAGAAAAAGCCCGGGGAAAGCTTCAGAGAGTATAGTTTCCGGTGGAGAGAGCAAGCGGCAAGAGTCGATCCTCCAATGAAAGAAAGCGAGATGGTTGATTACTTCTTGCAGGCTTTGGAGCCTACCTACTATGGTCACTTGGTGTCGGCAGTTGGAAATTCTTTCAACGAAGTAGTGAAAATGGGAAGTATGGTGGAGGAGGGGCTTAAATCCAACAAAATCATAAGCTATTCAGCAATAAAGGCAACTACCCAGGCTATCCAGAGCGGCATTGGAGGAGTATTGGGAAAGCAAAAGAAAGAAGGTGTTACATTAGTTGAATCACGAGCTTGGCCCAGGGGCCCATCACCATATTCCAACCAACTTCGACCCCAACCCCAAACCTATCCCCGAGCTCCACATAATCCACCTCAGTACTATCCTCCAAACAATGTCCGGTCATATGTCCAACCATCAGGTCACTCCCTGTGGCGAGCACCAGCGCCGCATAATGCTTCCTTGCCTTCACAACATTTTCGAGCACCCAACAACCCTCGAAAACAGGGGCAGGGAAGAGAACAGAGGAAAGGAAATAGTTTCAAGCCAATTAGGGAGTCCTACACGAGCTTGTTTGAAAAGTTAAGGCATTCTGGCCTGATTGAGCCGCTCCTCGGCTATACTCCAAACCCACATGCAAAAGGCTTTGATCCTACTGTACGATGCATGTACCACTCTAATGTCCAAGGGCATAGCATTGAAGATTGTCGTTCTTTGAAAAGGGAAATAGAAAGAATGATTCAAGAAGGGGTAATTGCGATCAATGACAATGACAGGGAGCATGCGAATCCTCTTGGGAACTTGCTGAATGAAGTTGATGATAATGAAGTTGTTAATATTGATGTGGAACCCAGTGGCTAAGATGTCGAGTTTGGTGATTGGAAAGACGCTCCAACTCTTGGTTAGCTAGAGTGGAGTTTTGGTGGTTTATTTTGTTGTCATTTCTGTTGTCCGGGTTATTTTCAGGGTTGTAATCCGGATATTGTCTTGTGACTCAAACCCTTCTATTTTTGCACTTTGACGTAATAGCTTGTTTAGTGCTGTCTAGGTTTGTTTGTTTGTTCTGTTGTTTAAACCCTTTCACCTTCAGTCTAATGCAATCTCCTGTTTCCTGCCATTTCTAGTCATTTTGTTTAGTTCTCTTCTCCTTTTACAATTCTTTTCATGCTGGTTCTGGTGACATGGCATGCACGCATAATTCTCAGCCAGGTTTTAAAGGTCAGTTTAGTAATGAAGCAATGAAACAATGTTGAAGATGTAAGGACATTCGAGGGCAATAAGTAAGGGCATTTTGAGATCACTTCAAGCCCAAATTGTGTGAAACTGGGTCAGACGGAACATAAAGAAATACTGTGTAAAATGCATCATGCCGCATCAGTTTGAAGCCAAAGGCAATTTTGCCCCAAGTCTACAGGGACCGTTCGTGGTACCGAGATTGTTGTCCAATGGTGCGGGGTAATTGACAAATGTAGAAGGCAAATGTGTGGATATGATTAGTAATTCTGGTGCAATCAAAAGATGTTACGTATGTTTTCCTCATGTTTGTTTAATTGTGTAATTTGTACTTGGCATGTTTTGGAGATTGGAATGACGAAGGCATTTTGTTCTGCTATCCAAACACTTTATCCTTTGTTACCCTTTTGAGCCTCATTTATTTTCTTTCGTACCCCTCTTTCGGAATCAATAATAAAACTCGTAAGCCCGAGCGGTGAAAATCAGCGGAGAAACAAGAGAAAAACAGTGAAAAAGAAAAGAAAAAGAGAAATGAAAAGAAAAGAAAAGAGAAAAGAAAAGAAAAGAAAAGAAAAGAAAAGAAAAGAAAAAAGAAGATAAAAGAAAAGAAAAGAAAAAGAAGAGAAAAGAAAGAGAAAAGAAAAGAAAAGAGAAGGAAAAGAAAAGAAATGAAAAGAAACAAAAGGGAAAGTGGAAAAAAAGAAAGATCGCAACAACGAAGTAGTTTTACGACCTGAACTACGTTTGACTTGATCCCGAAAGGGTACGTAGGCAGCCTCTCTCTGAGGTTCAGTCACACCGAAATAAAAATCCAAGAGTCCCCAAGAAAGAAACTGGGGCAGAAGTTGTGGTTGTTGTGAGAAATCTGATTCCGAAAGTTGTAATTTTGAGCCATGTTGACTTGTTTTGAGCCTTTGATACCTTTTCTTCCTAACCCTGTCCAAAAGCCTGCATTACGGTCCAAAGAAAGACCTTCTGATCAATCTTTGAGAAATGCCGAGTCAAGCGAGTAGAGGTGGACCATATCTGGGGCAACACTCCGGTCCAAACAAGGGAAATGAAGAATGAGAGAGTCTTGATGATAAATGCCCTCACGGGTACCACAAGGCGATGAAAGCTGAGAGAAAACAAAATGAGAGTCTTATTGGTGAAAACCTTCACAGGCACCATAAGGCGATAGTGAGGTGAGAGAAAGACCAAAAGGAGGGAGGCTTAATGGTGAAAACCCTTCGGGCACTACAAGTCGAAAAAGGATTGTGATTCAAATCGGATAAGCGGAGCATTGAAGCCCAGTTTCATGGCGAAAAGGTACAACAAGAGCTGAACATCAGATTTGCTTAACAGAATAGGTTGCAGATGCATGTCAAGGTCATCAGAGTCGGTGTCCATATCTGATAGGTTTCTATGTTGTAGTTTTCTTGTCAGGAATCATCTCTTTCCATTGTCCTTTACTCTATTCCTTTTGTATTATTTACTCCCTCTTCCTGAGTCTGTTTGGTCATGACAAGTGAGAAATGACTTCAAAATCTGCCACCAGCTTTCCAATTGAACAAAACGGTATCTGGCCAGCATATGAAATCGTCATAAGTCAGGAAAAACAGCAGGCACACTGAGTTGGCAACAATCTACATGCTTCGGGATCCTTGTGAAATGCACGGGCTTGGTATTTGTCAATTCATGAACNTCTGATACAATCAAGATGTTACGAATGTTTTTCCTGTTTTGCTTAATTGCATTTGTTTGTACTTGGCATGTTTTGAAGATTGGAATGACGAAGGCATTTTGTTCTGCTATCTAACACTTTATCCTTTGTTACCCCCTTTTAGCCTTATGTATTTTCTTTCATAACCCCTACTTTTGGAATCAATGACAAAGTTCGTAACACAAGCATGGAAAGTAAGTGAAGGAAAGGAGAAGGGAACAGTGAAAAGAAAAGAAAAGAAAAGAAAAAAGAAGATAAAAGAAAAGAAAAGAAAAAGAAGAGAAAAGAAAGAGAAAAGAAAAGAAAAGAGAAGGAAAAGAAAAGGAAAGAAAGAAATGAAAAGAAAAAGGGAAAGTGGAAAAAAAGGAAGATCGCAACAACGAAGTAGTTTTACGACCTGAACTACGTTTGACTTGATCCCGAAAGGGTACGTAGGCAGCCTCTCTCTGAGGTTCAGTCACACCAAAATAAAATCCAAAAGTCCCCAAGAAAGAAACTGGGGCAGAAGTTGTGGTTGTTGTGAAAAATCGGATTCCGAAAGTTGTAATTTTGAACCCATGTTGACTTGTTTTGAGCCTTTGATACCCTTTTTTTCTAACCATATCCAAAAGCCCACATTACGGTCCAAAGAAAGACCTTCCGATCAGTGTTCGAGCGATGCCAAGTCGAGCAAGTGGAGGTGATTCATGTC
The DNA here is from genome assembly GCF_001879085.1 of Nicotiana attenuata. Lineage (NCBI taxonomy): Eukaryota > Viridiplantae > Streptophyta > Magnoliopsida > Solanales > Solanaceae > Nicotiana > Nicotiana attenuata. The sequence continues at coordinate 25,002 of NW_017677623.1, forward strand.
AGAGGCAACACTCCGGTCCAAGCAGAAAAAATAATGAAAATGAGAGAGTCTTATTGGTGAAAACCTTCACGGGCACCGTAAGGCGACGGGATCTGAGAGAAGTTAAAAATGAGAGAGACTTATTGGTGAAAACCTTCACGGGCACCATAAGGCGACAGTGAGTTGAGAGAAAGACCAAAATGAGAGAGGCTTGATGGTGAAAATCCTTCGGGCACGACAAGTCGAATAAGGATTGTGAATCAGATTGGATAAGCGGAGCATTAAAGCCCGGTTTCACGGTAAAAAGGTACAACAAGAGCTGAACATCAGGTTTGCTTAACGAAACAGGCCGCAGGTGCATGTCATGGTCATTAGAGTTAGTATCCACATCCGATAGGTTTCTACTTTGTAGTTTTCTTGTTAGGAATCATCTCTTTCCATTGTCCTCTACTCTGTTCCTTTTGTCTTGTTTACTTCCTCTTCCCGAGTCAATTCGGTCATAACAAGTGAGAAATGATTTCAAAATTTGCCACCAGCTTTCCAATTGCACAAAACGGGATGTGGCTAGTACATCAAAGTGTCATAAGTCAAGAAAAAACAACAAGCGCACTGAGTTGGTAACAATCAACATGCTTTGGGATTCGTACAAATTACAAAGGCTTGGGACATATCAATTCATGAACAATGCAACAGATGGAGGGTGTTAGGTGAATAGATCAAAGGCATTTTCTGTAAGTGACAAGCAAGGTCCTCCAAGCGGAAAGCAAAGTTATCATGGCAAGTGAAGGAGCATTAGACCTCAAGGCCAAGGCCAGTGGTTTAAGTCAAGAGAGAAAAACATATGTATTGAGTGGGTGGCAATTGACATGCTTTGGAATTCATGTGAAATCCAAAGGTTTGGTAAATGTCAGTTCATGAGTAATGCAACAGATAGAGGGTCTGAACGGAAAAGAGGTATTTTTCTGCGATAAGGGTAACAGAGAAATTGGTTAGTCAATAAGCAAGAAACGTCTTTCAAAGTGAAATCAAAGTTATCATGGCAAGTGAAGGAGCAATCGCCGCAAAGGCAAGGCCACAAACCAACCACCATGTTTAAACTCACAAGTTTTCTTTGTCTGAAATAGGGACGGAAGCTATGCTTGGAAGCTTGAAATTTCCAAGTGTAATGCCCAAATTCTGCTTACGCAAAAGCTATTGAGAAGATCATACATTACCCCTAGGAGACGCACTTCTTAGTTTGGGTCTTTCAGAATATACCTGTAGGATACGCACTTCCTAAATTGAGATATCACCCCTAGGAGACGCACTTCTTAGTCTGGGTCTTTCAGAATATACCTGTAGGAGACGCACTTCCTAAATTGAGATATCACCCATAGGAGACGCACTTCCTAGTTTGAATCATTGAAGTTTCACCCTTAGGAGACGCACTTCCTAGTTTGGGTAGGTTATATCTTTGTTTTAGGAGACGCAATTCCTAAATTGAGAGTTCATCCGTAGGAGTCACTGAAATTCTGAATAAAAATCAAATACTTAAGTATATTAGTTCTGGAACAATACAAACTAAGTAGGCCCTGTAGAGACAACTCGGGTAGAAAATTATAATTTGCTTTCGGATTGGCCTTTAAATAATAAAAGAGGGGAGCCCCGCAAAATAAAACACATAAATGGCGGGGCCCTCGATAAATGCTTATGGTAAAATACCTAGACCTCGGGACGGGCCGTTTAGCGAATTCCACGGCCTTCCCCAAAGATGATAACACGCTAGCTTCTTTAGGCGCGTATTTAAATAATTTTACCTTCTTAAGTACGGGTGCACATTCATGTGACCCAAATTCAAATCCCAACGAAGTCGAAATATGTCAAAAATCGCGAGTGCATTTATGTGACGCGGTTCGAGACGTGTTTTCACGATGTTGCAATTCTCTTAAAATAATAATAATAAAAGCGGTTCAAAGTTAAAAGCACGTAGATTTATGTGTTTAACCTTCAATATGGTTAAACTCATGAACAATCATCTTCTTTTTATAATTATTGCATTCTTAAGCTTTAACTTAGGTCGGTCAAGGTAGTAGGACTGAAGTAATCTTGTGAATCTGACCTTTTTCCATGGTCAGATCCATGAGACACTTAGGAAACAAGGCTGATTTAGCCATAAGAAGTCTCATGTTGGGATCCTGGGCAAGTAGCTTTGTAAGAAGCATCTCTTCTTAATCTAAAAGCTGAACCTTTCTTCTTAATTTAACTAGGACAGATTTCCCATTTCTAATTAAACGATCTCTTATGTTAAGCCTCAAAATTAGTGGTCTTAACTAAATAAAATGAAACCCCTTTAGTAAAATAGATTGGGGTGTGCCATATACGAATATAATCTTTTAATTTATGGCCCTCATATAAATATATATTAATTTAGAAATACCTCTAATAACCGTAGTTTGTTTTAGGCTCGATTTAGGCTAGTATTGTGATTATGTATACGTTCGCGTAACATAATTGCAAATTTAATTCTTAAAAGACTCGAGGGATGCGTTCGCGCAACTTCAACTAAACTTTTCTTAATAAAATAAATAAAGCGTTATTAATTGTGGACACGTTCGCGTGACATAATTTTTGACGCGCCAAAGGAGATGGGTATACGTACGCGTAACTCGATTCTTTAATTACGAATAAGTCAAGTGACTTAAAAGCGGTAAAAAGATAAATGCACATAGGTCCTAAAAATGAGTAGTTAAACAATTTAAGCCAAGTAATAATCACTAAGCGACCGTGCTAGAACCACGGAACTCGGAAATGCCTAACACCTTCTCCCGGGTTAACGGAATTCCTTATCTAGAATTTCTGGTTCGCAGACTCTTTAAAATGATATTGTTTATTTATTCAGAGATTATCATCAGTTCACGTAGACTATCTTTCTTTTGTCATTTCTTTTCAAATAAGCAAAACCTTATTGAGATGTAAAGGTTAATAAGCAAAACCTTATTTTTGTAATCTTTGTCGTAACAGCAGCATGCGTTTTTAAAAAGTAACTAGAGAGCACAAAACAAGTTGCGAATAGTAAAAACTTTAAACGGCCATAACTTTGCGCTCGGTTGTTGGATTGGCGCGATTTTTTTTTTGATTTCGCGTATTTTTTCGAGATCTAGGCGGACAAACAGCCGCAAGGCGGTTTGGCCCTGTCGATTTTGAGAAAAACAGCCTTTTACCCATTTAATTTGCATTTTCCCCCAAATTGGTGCAACGTTCTAGTTCATTCTGATAGAAAAATTATATGAAAAAAATGGATTTTTAGCTGTAACATTTGCAGTATTGGGGATGTGTGTATCAATTTCAATGTGTGAATTTCAATTTCGAAAAACGAAGAAAATATCATTCTTGATTAATATCTATATAAAAAAGTGCACTAATTATAATAACTAGTAATTTGGCTCGTTGGTTAAGCTCTTCTCTTCAATGTATTGCATTTATTGTTATGTCAAGGGTTCAAACCTTAATGAAGGCACCATTTCATTTTAGTTATCATTTTGCATTTTATTGGTATAAGTTGACAAGCATTTTTGCAATGCTGCATGCCACTACGTAGGTGCCCACATCCACCACTGCAACAAAGGTGACCGCCATCGCCACCATCTCGTCACCACTGCCACCGCCAAAATCTCCGTCACCACCGCCACATACCTTG
>NW_017677624.1:0-3384 GCF_001879085.1 Nicotiana attenuata
CTGTCGTTCGTTTTTTTGTTTTTTTTTTTTTTTTACTTAAGATTACAATTACAACAACGTCGTGGGTTGCCTCCCACGTAGCGCCTAATTTAACGTCGCGGCACGACTCATGTAAGCGAGGTTTAAGGTTAGCTCGACCTCTGAGGTTCGGTCAAATGCATCTCGGTCATCTCCTTAGGCTCGTGCATACCAACATACAATTTCAATCGCTGACCATTGACTCGAAATGTACGAGAGTCATCTTCAGTAGAAACCTCCACAGCTCCGGATGGAAACACTTCAACCACGCGAAATGGTCCAGACCACCTTGACTTTAACTTACCTGGGAATAACCGCAGTCTTGAGTTATAAAGCAGTACCCTGTCCCTAGATTTGAAATTTCGTTCAATAATGTTCTGATCGTGAAGCCTTTTCATTTTCTCTTTATACAACCTTGTGCTCTCGAAAGCAAGATACCGAAACTCCTCTAGCTCATGTAATTCTGTGACTCTCGACGTGCCCGCAGCTTCTAAGTCTAAGTTCAGGTGTTTCAATGCCCACCATGCTTTATGTTCCAGTTCTACAGGTAGGTGACAAGCCTTCCCAAACACCAACTTATATGGTGACATACCAATTGGTGTCTTGAATGCTGTCCTGTAGGCCCATAGTGCATCATCCAGCTTCCTTGCCCAGTCAGTTCTTGTAGCATTTACAGTTTTTGCCAGTACGCTCTTGATCTCTCTGTTGGACACCTCAACCTGTCCACTGGTCTGTGGGTGGTACGGAGTAGCCACCTTGTGGCGCACATCATATTTAGCCAACAACTTCTCGAAGGCTCGGTTACAGAAATGAGTTCCTCCATCACTGATAATTGCACGTGGTGTCCCAAAGCGGGTGAATATGTTCTTCTTTAGAAACCCGACTACCACCTTAGCATCATTGGTAGGTAATGCAGCAGCTTCCACCCACTTGGACACGTAATCTACAGCAACAAGAATGTATTTATTGCCATAGGAGCTAATGAAGGGACCCATGAAATCTATCCCCCAAACATCAAACACTTCCACTTCTTGAACTGGGTTCATGGGCATCTCATGACGCCGGGAAATGTTCCCGGAGCGTTGACATTCATTGCAGCTCTTGACCCATGAGTGAGCATCCTTAAATACCGTTGGCCAGAAAAATCCGGCCTCTAGCACCTTAGCTGCCGTCCTGATGCCTCCAAAGTGACCGCCATACGCTGAAGCGTGACAAGCCTGCAAGATAGAAGATTGTTCGATCTCGGGGACGCATCTCCGGATCATGTTATCAAGGCATATTCTAAACAGGTAGGGCTCATCCCAGTAATACCATTGGCTTTCGCGAAAGACTCTCTTCCTTTGGACCGATGACAGGTCGTGAGGAACAATACCACTGGCCAGGTAATTAGCATAATCTGCATACCAAGGCGCTTCCTGATGAGTGGTAACGAGCAACTGCTCATCTGGAAAGGTTTCCAGAATTTCTTCCACTTCTACTACATTCTCAGCTCCTTCAAGTCGTGATAGGTGATCAGCGACTTGATTTTCAGTGCCCTTACGGTCACAAATTTCAAGATCGAACTCTTGCAGTAGCAACACCCAACGAATCAGGCGTGGCTTAGAGTCCTTCTTTTCTATTAAGTATCTAAGACCTGCATGGTCAGAGTATACGATTACCTTGGATCCTATTAGGTAGGACCGAAACTTGTCAAAAGCAAATACCACAGCTAGCATCTCTTTCTCTGTCACTGTGTAATTCAACTGGGCTCCACTCAGTGTCCTACTAGCATAGTAAATGGGGTGCATCAGTTTGTCCTTCCGCTGGCCCAGCACTGCCCCCACCGCATAGTCACTGGCATCACACATCAATTCAAACGGTTGCTCCCAGTCTAGGGCAACGATTATGGGTGCTGTGACCAGCCTTTGCTTCAACTCCTCAAAAGCTACCCTGCATTCATCAGAAAATACAAAAGGGTGATCTTTCTCTAACAACTTACAGAGAGGGTTGGCAATTTTGGAGAAATCTTTAATGAACCTCCGGTAGAATCCGGCATGTCCAAGAAAGCTCCTTATGGCTTTGACTGATGTTGGCGGTGGCAGCTTTGCTATGACATCAACCTTTGCTCTATCAACCTCTATTCCTTTGCTTGACACTCGGTGTCCCAAGACTATACCTTCTTGTACCATGAAATGACACTTTTCCCAGTTCAGAACCAAGTTAGTCTCAATGCATCGTTTCAGCACACGCGTCAAATTTACTAGGCAGTCCTCAAATGAATTCCCCACCACTGAGAAGTCATCCATGAACACCTCCATTATATCTTCTACCATGTCAGTAAATATGGCCATCATGCACCTTTGGAATGTGGCGGGTGCATTGCATAGACCAAAGGGCATCCTCCTGAAAGCATAAATTCCGTACGGGCATGTGAAGGAGGTCTTTTCTCTATCCTCAAGGGCAATGGAGATCTGATTGTACCCTGAGTACCCATCCAAGAAGCAAAAGTGTGACTTCCCTGCCAATCTATCCAGCATTTGATCAATGAAAGGAAGTGGGAAGTGGTCTTTTCTGGTGGCCAGATTCAACTTTCTATAATCCATGCAGATTCTCCAGCCTGTGACAGTTCTGGTTGATATAAGTTCATTGTTGTCATTCTTTACCACCGTCATGCCACCCTTTTTAGGCACACATTGAACTGGGCTAACCCAGCTACTGTCAGAAATTGGAAAAATGATTCCCGCATCCAACCATTTTATCACTTCTTTCTTCACCACTTCCTTTATGTTTGGATTTAGCCGTCTCTGATGTTCCCTGGAAGGTTTGTGCCCCTCTTCCAGCAGAATTTTGTGCATGCAGTAGGCGGGGCTGATCCCCTTGATATCTGCCATGGTCCACCCAATGGCAGTTTTGCACTCCCTTAGTACCTGTAAAAGCTGTTGAACCTGCACATCTAACAAACCAGATGAGATAATAACAGGTAATGTGGAGTCAGGGCCCAAAAATTCATACCTGAGATGGGATGGCAAAGGCTTTAATTCCAGCTTAGGGGGTTCTTCGATTGATGGTTTAGCTGGAGGGGTCTCTCTCTTTTCTAGGTGCAAGGGCTCAAACTCCAGATTTCTCTCCCCGAACCCTTTACCTTCTAGTGCCAACACCCATTCCCCCAAATCCTCACAATTCACTTCATTCAAGTTTGTCAAGCATGCAGCAAGGGGGTCCTCGATTGTCAAAGCCTCGTCATCAGCCTCTACAATTACATCTACTGCATCAACAAGTGAACAATTTGCAAATTCACTTGGTCGCCTCATCGATTTCTGCACATTGAATATAATCTCCTCATCATTGAGCCTCATCTTAAGCTCCCCGGTCTCGCAATCAATTAAA
>NW_017677624.1:7094-21969 GCF_001879085.1 Nicotiana attenuata
CTCTTTTCTTCAATTTTGACTCCAAAACTGCTCCTTAGCCTTCCTTATACATATATCACCTGCCAAATCATGAAAAGCACTAATAAGAGCATTTTGTTATCACTTTTAGCATTAAAACTACACAAGAAGGTGATTATTTAAGGTGTGATTATAGTCAAATTCATCTATTATCAAAATACATACCCAGTATTATTCCATATTGTGGGGTCTTGGGAGGATTGTGTGTACGCAAACTTTACCCCTACATTGTGAGGATAGAGAGGCTATTTCCAATAGACCCTCGGCTCAGGAAAGCATAAGAACCACATTAATAAAATTAATCAATTATTTTATTTATATAAGTGATTATCATATACTTGGATTGTTTAAAATAAAATACACTATCTTAAGTATTTTATTTCAAAATTATAAGAGAAAATCTCAAGTTGAGTCTGTATATTTCATTTTATTTTATTTTATTGCAGATTTCTTTCAATCGAATCCAAACCAGATTCTCTGCTTCCCGTGTAAGAATTATCACAAATTTACACTTTTTATGAGTGTTATTTTATCAAATTTTATTCTCTATTTCAGCTGCCTCCATAAGCAAATATAACACTATTTTCTGATTGATCATTTTCAAAACATAACATATTTTATAAATTTGAGAATGCTTTTTAATTTAAGTTTCTCATTTGTCTTTAATGAGAAGTTATTATAGCCACAATTTTTATATGTTTATACCACAAGTTTCAACTCTTATTGCTATACAAATTTTATAGTATATCTAGTATTATAAAATTTAAAAGACAAATGTTATAGTCGTCTACCCAAACCGTTTAAAGTAAATATAACTGGTGGATGTATAATATGTTGGAAAAATTGGATGATTATGGAGAATAAAAGATTTAGCTTGAGGCGTGTTAAAGACACTGTCCTTAAGGATATTTCGCCCACACCGAGAGGAATAATATTAGGCGTATCCCCCAGGATTCAACAAGCTCTTCTAGTATAATTAGGAGCAGAAACAACAAAGATTTATGAGAAGAAAACCCAACACAAAATAAAAGAGTTCACACCCTTTACAAGATGAAAACACAGAAATATATATAGTCCAAAAACAAATGGACTTTGTGATAGGTAACGTCTCAGCCATAATGTTTTTTTTTAAAAGTAGAATGACTGTTACAAGCGTTTTCATTAGAAGATTGAAAACGTTTTGAAACATTAAAACAATTAAGACTAAATAGGCAGTTACTATTTGGTCAAAATAACGTTCAATATTGAAAAATCATTAAAGCTTTCCTAACAAAACATTAAAGTCATTTAAGGCTATACAATGACAACTTCAAACCTCACGGATATAGCAATAAGAGTAATTTGTATAATAAAGAGCAATTATACTTATATCAAGGAATGAACATAGGCATTAATTTGAATATTTCTTTTTGAGATATTAAAAATATTATTTTTCCTATCAATCCTCCATATATCTCAAAAAGGATAAAAAAAATATAGTGAACTAAATTTTTTTTCTGGGTTTTCACAATTGAGCATAATGCGTTGAATCTGGTGTCTCTTGGACTATGAACCAGACCCAGCTAGATAAAAGAAGATTAAGCTTACAGAACAATTGGTGAAGTTTAGAACTTCTATGAACCAAGAATTCTTTTGTAAGTTTAGTGTCTTATCTATCACATTATACTCGCACACACTTTGTTGTTTATCGCTGTTTTGCGCTAATAGGCCATGTGCGTGCCTGGTTTTCATGAGTGCTCTAGAAATTTTGCTACAAATTTCATAGGAGCGGGCACACTCATATAGGTCCATCCATCAAGTGTATTGTGCAGCACAATACACTACCTATCAAAGGCTATGGATTATTAGATTAAGAGTTTAATAACTCAACCTTCCATTCCTTGCCGTTTTGCACTATATATAGACACACACCATAGGAAGGGACATAATTTAATAGTGCACATTTGATCAACTAATGACTTGTTATTACCCATATGAACCTACTTCATGAGATCTCCAATCACATAGGTTGGGTTACCATCATTGTTGGTCTAACTCAAATTGGCAAAAGTCCCATTCCCCTTGATGTTTCAGATATTAATTTTCTTCCCAAAGGTTTTGTCAAAGGATCGGCCAAATTCACTTCTGACTACACATAATCTATGGAAATAATTTCATCTCTCAGCAGCTGCTTTATCACATGATGTCTCAATAGGATATGTCTACTTTTTCCATTAAATGACTTATTTTTGGCAATGGCTATTGCAGCTTGGCAATCACAATGCATCGACACAGAAGGTGTCGGTTTAATTCCTAGTGGAATACTCGCCAAAAGGTTCTTTAACCACTCGGCCTCATTGCCAGCCAATTCCAATGCCACAAACTCAGATTCCATGGTAGATCTAGCTATTATTATTTGTTTAGCTGATTTCCATGCCACAGCACCCCCACCGAGGGTGAACACATAACCACTAGTGGATTTTATCTCATTTGAATTAGAGATCCAGTTAGTATCACTGTATCCTTCTAGCACAGTAGGAAATTCACTATATTTAATACCATAGTTCATGGTACCTCTCAAATACTTCATTACTCTTACTAATGCATTCCAATGATCATGACTAGGGTTTTGAGTATATCTACTCAATCTACACACAGCATATGCAATATCAGGTCTAGTAAAATTTATCAAATGCATTAGACTACCAATAACTTGAGCATATTTATTTTGATCTATAGCGTGTCCCTTATTCTTTTTTAATTGACTACTAGCATCATAAGGAGTGCTTACAGGTACCACATCAAAATTTTCAAATTTTTTAAAGAATTCTTTCAACATAATGTTCTTGAGTCAGCATCAAACTATTGCCATCTCTTAAAATTTTCATGCCTAAAATAACACTAGCTTCTCCCATGTCTTTCATCTCAAAATTAGAAGACAAGAAAAATTTTGGTTTTATGTACCAAATCAAGGCTAGAACTAAAAATAAGTATGTCATCCACATAAAGGCAAATAATAATACATGTATCATCTACACATTTTGTATAAACACATATCTACTTTAATTATGAAAACCCATCATTAATCAATACTTGATCAAATTTTTCATGCCACTGTTTAGGTGCTTGCTTTTGACCATATAAAGATTTTAATAATTTACATACTTTATTTTCTTGCCCAGACACTATACAACCCTCAGGTTGCTCCAGGTAAATTTTCTCTTCCAAATTACCATTTAAAAAAGCAGTTTTAACATCCATTTGGTGAATAAAAAGTTTATAAATAGAAGTCAACGCAAGTAAAACACGAATCGAGAAAATTCTAGTTACAGGAGCATAAGTCTCAAAATAATCAATATTTTGCTTTTGGGTAAAACCTTTTGCAACAAGTCTAGCTTTGTATTTATCAATGGAACCATCCGGATTGAGTTTCTTCTTAAAAATCCATTTACAACCAATGGGTTTAGCTCCCGGAGGTAAATCAACTAAAATTCAAGTTTTATTTTGTAAAATTGAATTTAATTCTACATCAATAGCTTATTTGCATCAGACGAAGAAATAGCTTCATAATATGTTAAAGGATCATTATCCACAAGATAAGTATAAAAATCATTACCAAAAGATTTTTCTTTCCTTGGTCTTTTGCTTCTTCTTAAATCCTCACTTTCAAAATCATTTTGAATAATTGGAACATGTGAAATATTATCACTTGGAATAATATGAGCATCAGAAATTTTCTCAAATTTTAAAGGAAAAATATTTTCAAAAAATTCAGCATTTTTTGTTTCAACAATAGTGTTGTTTTCAAGTACATCACTTTTGACTACTAAAAATCTATATGCTGCACTGCTTTCAGCATACCCAATAAACATACAATCAAATGTTTTAGATCCTATTTTTCTTTTCTTAGGATCGGGTAACATTACTTTAGCAAGGCACCCCCACACTTTCAAATATTTCAAATTAGGTGGATACCCTTTCCACAACTCATAAGGAGTTTTACCCGTTTTCTTATAAGGAATTCTATTTTGTAAATGACAGGCAGATAAAATGGCTTGTCACGACCCGGATTTCCCACCCTCGGGGGTCGTGATGGCGCCTACTCGTAGAAGCTAGGCAAGCCACACATTTAGAATCCATAAATACTTTTGTTTAAAATCCATTTTTACCAATTTAATTAACAGGAAATAAATAATTTAACAACAGCGGAATTCGTAATTTAGCGGAAGACTTAAGCGAAATATACCAAAATGATAAGAAAATCCACATGTGCCTCTACCCAGAACTGGTGTCACAACATTCACGGACTATCTAAGAGTGCTACATACAACTGTCTGAAACAAGGAATAAAGTCTGTCTCGGATACAAATGGAAACAGATCATAAATGAAGATAGAGGAGATGCCGGGCTTGCGGACGCCTGCAGGACTACCTCGGGATCTCGTGGACTGAAGACTGGCTCCCGATCTACAGTTGCGCACCGTATGCTACTCCGGTACCTGGATCTGTGCAAAAGAGCACAGAGTGCAGTATCAGCACAACCGACCCCATGTGCTGGTAAGTGCCTAGCCTAACCCCGGCGAAGTAGTGACGAGGCTAGACCGGACTACCACATAAACCTGTGCAGTTACATATATATCTACAACGGGAAAATAACAAGAATAAGCATTTTAAATGGGAGGGGAACATGCTCCGGGGATAGCAGATAATACAAAAGTTCAAGAGAATAATAAGGAACATCAATAATTTAACTCTAATACGGATAAGGGAAATAAAAGCAGATTTCACTGTCAGTACATATCTCGTTGCAGGCGTGCAACCCGATCCCATTTCTCAATGTTTCCGTGGTAGGCGTACCACCCACTCCCATTTCATCAAATCTCGTGGTAGGCGTACCACCCGCTCCCATTTCATCATAATTCGTGGTAGGCGTACCACCCACTCCCATTTCATCATAACTCGTGGTAGGCATACCACTCGCTCTCATTTCATCATAACTCGTGGTAGGCGTACCACCCGCTCCCATTTCATCAATATCTTGTGGTAGGTGTACCACCCGCTCCCATTTCAAGTCAACACAAAGTCACAATAAAATTTCCGGCAAGGAACCAAAAGCAATATAATAATAATTTCCCAGCAAGGGAGCAACAATATCAAAACAACCATCCGGGCAAGGGAGAATCAGCTATAACCAAATCTTAGCTCAACTCTTACTCAGCTCGATTAATACCAGTACTCAAGCATAAATAAAATCCACGAGAATAAACTAAATCTTTACTCAATATCAATAGTCATCAATTTAGAGCATCCGAAGTGTCATTTAAGAACACAACAACTATCAATTTAGGACTCACGGTCATGCTTGACACCGACGTATAGATACTCGTCACCATGCCTATTCGTTGTACTCAACAAGAAGCAAATAGAAAATAAGACTCAACTCCTAATCCCTCAAGCTAGGGTTAGACCAAACACTTACCTCGATGCCTTGAACACAACTCAAGCCTCAATTATAGCTTTACCCCTTGATTCCACCGCCAATTCGCTCGTATCTAATCACAAATTACTTAATTACATCAATAACCGCTAAATGAATCAACCCCAATGCATGAAAATGAGTTTTCCTAAGTTTTACCCAAAAAGTCAAAATCGCCCCCGGGCCCACGTGGTCAAAACCCGAGATTCGAACCAAAATCCGATCAACCATTCCCCCACGAACTCAAATATATAATTTGTTTTGAAATCAGACCTCAAATTGAGGTCCAAATCCCCAATTTTTGAAAAACCTAGGTTCTACCCAAAACACCCAATTTTCCCCATGAAAATCTTTGATTTTAGGTTGAAATCATGTTAAAAGATGTTAATGATTGAAAAAAATGAGTAAAAACTAACTTAAAATTGATTTGGAAGAAGACTTGTTCTTGGAAAATCGCCTAAGTGTGTTTGGGTTTGAGAAAATATGAAAAATGGAGTTCAAAATCGTTTAAGTGTAAAATTGCAGGTCTCTGATATGGGAAATGCGAACAGGGGTTCGCAATTGCGAACCCCGACCTGCTGATGTGGGAATTGCGAAGATTTAGTTCGCATTTGCGAACACTGACGGAGTCCTTGACTTTCTCATTTGCGAAAGTTCCATCGCATTTGCGATACCTCAGCTTCCCAGCCATCATCGCATTTGCGAGAGGCTGGTCGCAATTGCGAATTCGCTTTTGCGATGGTGAGGTCGCATTTGCGACTCAGGCTGCCATCCCCACTTTCGCATTTGCGAGTTGTTTGTCGCATTTGCGAGCTCGCAATTGCGAGCCAGGCTTCGCAAATGATGCGAAGCCTGCATGTCAGTTCATACCAGCAAATTTCAAGTTCAAAAATGCACCCTGTGGCCTATCCAAAACTCACCCGAGCCCTCGGGGCTCCAAACCAAATATACCCACAACCTCAAAAACATCCTATGGACTCATTCGTGCGATCAAATCGCCAATATAACATCATAAACATCGAATTGAACCTCAAAATCCAAGAATTCTTTCAAACTTCATAGAACATCAAATTTTCCAATTTTGGTCCGAATCACGTCAAACGACGTCCATTTTCAACCAAATTTCACAGAAACATCTTAAATCATATATAAGACCTGTATCGGGCGCCGGAACCAAAATACGGGCCTGATACCAACACGTTCTAATCAATTTTCATTTCAAATTTCCATAAACAATTTCAAAAAACATTTTACTAAAAAATTCATTTCTCGGGCTTGGGACCTCGGAATTCGATTCCAGGCATACGCCCAAGTCCCATATTTTCCTACGGACCCTCCGGGACCGTCAAATCACGGGTCTGGATCTGTTTACCCAAAACGTTGACCAAGGTCAAATTTATTCATTTTAACATCAAAACTTAGCATTTTTCACAGAATTTCATATTTAAGCTTTCCGGCTACGCGCCTGGACTGCGCACGCAAATTGAGGAAATTCTAAATGAGATTTTCAAGGCCTCGGAGTCATATAATTTAATTTAAAACAACTGATGACCCTTTGGGTGGTCACCGCTTCACCCCAAAGATTATCTGGAGCACCAGAACTAACAAGCATGCTATTCATCATTTCCTTTAAAGTCCTATTTGTTTCTTTCCGCTACACCATTTGATTGTGGAGAATATGACGTCTCATGAATTATGCCTTCTTTCTAACAATAATCATTCAACAAAATAAATTCACCACCTCTATCGGATCTAACTCCTTTGATTTTCTTATCCAATTGATTTTCTACTTGAGATTTATAAATTAAAAACTTATCAAAAGTTTTATCTTTATTTCTCAACAAATAAACTTTTGTATATCTAGAAAAATCGTCTATAAAAGTCACATAATATTTTTTCCCCTACTCTAGTCATAGTTTATTTCAAGTCTCCTAAATCATTATGAACTAAACTTAATAATTCAGATTCTCTAAATACTGAAGCACATGATTTCTTAGTTTGTTTAGCTTCTGCACAAACTTCACACTTATCAATATTTGAAAAATTAATATTTGAAATAAGACCTTCAGAATGCATTTTCTTAATATAAGATAAACTAACATGTCCTAATCAAGCATGGCATAAATTAAAAGAATCAATCAAGTAAGCAGAAGTACTAGCATTTTCATTGATAATATTGAGTACAACAAGCCATGATTATAATAACCCTTGCCAACAAAATTATTATTTTTGGTCAACACGACCTTATCAGATTCAAAAGAAACCTTCACCCCCACTTTTCCTAATAATCCCACAGAGACCAAATTGGCTCGGATAATAGGAACACGCGACACATCATTCAATGCCAAAGTTTTGCCAGATGTGAGTTTGAGAAGAACTTTGCCTTTTCCAAGAACTTGAGTAGTTCTTGAGTCACCAAGATAGACAACTTCTTCTCCCTCCTCAACATGGGTGTAAGACATAAAGTCTTTTTTGTTAGCACATATGTGCCTAGTGGCTCCAGAATCTAACACCCAATCTTTCACATTGGCCACAAGGTTCACTTGGGAAACAACCGCAACAATTATATCATCCACTTTGGCTTCAGTAAAATTTACTTTAGCCTTTGTGGGATTATCATTCCAACTCAATTTCGGCATTGAGCAACATAGTGGCTAGGTGTGCCACACACAAAGCAATTGCCTTTTTCCTTGAAGGTTTGATTGCTGGTTTTGGGCTTATAACCATTTCTTTTATCATACCTGTTACTTGATTTTCTCTGATAGTTGTTCTCCTCAACAAGGCTGCTTCTAGCAGCAATTTCTTTTCCTTTATCAACAACAGCGTGCTTGCAGTTAAAATTATCTCCACCAAAAACAGCAACAGAAACAGTTGGTGCAGCAGGAGTAGTAGCATCAACAGCAACATTAGCAGCGTTATTCTCCATAATAACAATGTAAAATATCCTAAAGATTGTTGAAAAAATTGGATGATTATGGAGAATAAAAGGTTTAGCTTGAGGCGTGTCAAAGACACTGTCCTTAAGGATATTTCACCTACACCGAGATGAATAATATTAGGCGTATCCCCAGGATTCAACAAGCTCATCTAGTATAACTAGGAGCAGAAACAACAAAGATTTGTGAGGAAAAAACCCAGCACAAAAGAAAAGGGAAGAAAAAGTTTTACTAACTTTTTTCACACCCTTTACAAGATGAAAACACAAAAATATATATAGTCCAAAAGCAAATTGTCACGACCCAAACCCCGCACTGGTCGTGATGGCGCCTCTCATGAAGACGAGGCCAGCCACTAACCCAACTCGTCTTTTCAAAACTAATTTAAACATGAATAAACAACTAAAATATGACTTAATAATATTAATTAGAGGAATTACAACCCCACACAGCCCTAATCGGGGTGTCACAAGTCACGAGCATCTATTGGAATGTAAGTACAACCACAGGTCTAAAAATACACTAGTCAAGAATAATGAACAAAGGAAGAAGAATGATGCTGCGAACGCTGGCAGTCACCTCGTTAAACTCCTATATCTCTGACTCTGATCAGCCCAACCCACTACCAGGTGAATAAATACCTGCATCTGCACACGGGGTGCAGGGAGTAAAATGAGTACTCCAACTCAGTGAATAATAAAGGTAAATAACAACTGAGCAGTAAGAAATCACGTATGTCATATCATCATGCTATATAGAGGTACGGTAAAACCTTTTGAGAAAAACAGTAAAGTTGTGAATTCCTTGGAAATATCATAGCTCGGTTTAAAACCTCTTTTGGAAATGACCTTTTCAGCAGTATGCAAACGAATGCAATTCAAATAGTGCAGATAAGCACAGAAGTCCGCACCTCGGGCACCACACTCAATTAACAGATAATGTCAGGCAATCGATAGATATCTCATGAAGTAGCACAACAACAGGTAAGGCAAGCAAATAAAATAAAGTAAACACACAGAACAGTACTAGTACCGCCGCGGCGTGCAGCCCCATCCACATACCGCTGTGGCGTGCAGCCCGATCTGTTTATCGTCGGCGGTGCTCACTGGGGGTGTGCAGACTCCAGGAGGGGCCCCTTACGGCCCAAGCGCAATATCAAGCCATCTCGTGGCATCACTCTGGGCCCTCGGCCTCATATCAATATCAGTATAACACTGCTCCGGCGTGCAACCCGATCCAAACGTATCCTCACAATACAGGCCCTCGGCCTTACCCAGTCAAAGATCAACAAGCCACTCGGCAACAGTAAGACATGATGCTCAGCCTAAAATATTTTTGAGAATATCATTTCAAGCATTTAAGGCATAATAAACTTGACTGAGTTTTAAAACAGAGGAAAATACGTGACTGAGCTCAAATGTATAATTAAAACAGTGAGGAATTTTCAACAACAATCCCCGAAGGGTTCAAATAGCTGGCACGTAGCCCAAATCTGGCAATCAGCCCAAATTGTGATGATAACAAGTAATTTCAAACAAATACGCAGTAAAATTCATCAATCGGGACGGACCAAGTCGCAATCCCCAACGGTGCTCTACCCCACGCTCGCTATCCGGCGTGCAAGTCACCTTAATATAGCACTATGATGTGCAAATCTGGGGTTTCAAACCCTCAGGATATCATTTACAATCATTACTCACCTCGAACCGGCGAAATCTCTAACTCGCGACGCCATTGACCCTCAAATCGGCCTCCACGCGCGTCGAATCTATCCAAAATCAGAGCGAATACATCACAATATGCTAAGGGAACAAAGCCCAAGCGAAAACAATCAATAACGGGCACAAATCCCGATATTGCCAAAACCCGAGCCCCGGGCCCACTTCTCGAAACTCAGAAATTTTTACATCAACGGGTTCCTTATCTCCTCACGAGTTCATGCATACCAAAAGCTCTCAAATCCGACCTCAAATGGTCCTTCATATCCATAAATAAAATTTCAAAATCCCAAGCCCTAGTTTCTTCCATTTTTAGCTTAAGTTCCATGAATTTCTAGGTTAATTTCACAATAGAATCACGGTTTAGGTTCAAAAATCTTACCTCCAATCAATTCTCCTTGAATCCCTCTTTAATCACCTTCAAAAAGCTCTCAAAATACTCAGCTATGGAGGAAAAATGACTCAAAATCGCGGATGAAATGTTTAATAAACTTTCTGCCCAGTTCTGATATTCCCTCATCGCGATCGTGACCCAGGTCTCGCGATCGCGAAGCACTAAATTTCAACTTCCCAAAATAACACTATGCGAACGCGATACTGCTGCTGCGAACGCGATGCTTCCTCTCTCCAAACTACGCGAACGCGTGACTCCAGACGCGAACGCGAAGGGCGATGACCCTTGACCCACAAATCCTTATACGCGAATGCGGGGGACCTTATGCGAATGCGAAGCACAAACCTCTAGCCCTCTGCGATCGCGAACCCTCAAACGCGAACGCGAAGAGCAATTTCCTGCCTTCCAAAATTTCTTCTACGCGATTGCGACACCACCTACACGATCGCGAAGGCCAAAAACTCTGCAACACCTAAACATCAAAATCTGCAATCTCACAAGCCAAAAATGGTCCGATTGACCATCCGAAACTCACCCGAGGCCCCTGAGACCTCAACCAAAAGCACCAACACATCCTAAAACCTCATTCAAACTTGTTCCAATCATCAAAATGCCTCAAACAACATCAAATTACCCAAAACTCATCGAATTCAGGCCTAAGTTTTCTAAAAACTTCCGAAACACGCTTTTGATCAAAAACCCAACCAAACCACATCCGAATGACCTGAAATTTTGCACACACATCCCAAATGACATAACGAAGCTACAGCCAATCTCGGAATTCCATTCCGACCCTCGGATCAAATTCTCACCTACCAACCGAAAATCGCCAAAATACTAACTTTGCCAATTCAAGCCTAATTCTACACCAGACCTCCAAAACCAATTCCGATCACGCTTCTAAGTCACAAATAACCTAACGAAGCTAACCAAATCATAAAAACTCCGATCCGAGCTCATATACAAATAAGTCAACTCTTGGTCAAACCTTTCAAATTCAAAGCTTTCAACTAGAACTGTTCTGTCAAATTCATTCCAAATTTTCCTGAAACCAAAACCAACGATCTACATCAGTCATAATGCATTACACGGGGCAAGTCATGCCCGAGAACTGGCGATCAAAGCGCAAAAGCTCAAAGCGACCAGTCGGGTCGTTACATCCTCCCCCACTTAAACACACGTTCGTCCTCGAACGTACCTAGAGTTGTTCTAGAAGCCAACCAATAGCTGAATAACTTTACCATGCATATACCCGGGGGTGATCCCACATCACCCTATCTCATATATGTCCGATAACACATTTTAACTGAAATTACACAATCCAACCTAGCACATAAACCTTAGAACCACATTTCCACTTCTGAAATCATCTATAAGATCAGAATCTCGCATCTATACTTTGAATAAGTCTGAACAAGCTGTATTAACCCATACCTGCAACCTCAGGTGCAACTATCTGATATACCACGTAACTCAAACACGTGTAGTGATAACTTCCATTCACAGCAGCTGCACACAACACCCGAATACCGGTAGAAAATCTCTTATCAATTAAAGTCTCATTCCAACACTTCCATATACTGCCAATGATAAATGAAACACGCAATAAACCATAACCATTTCTCAAATCAGCCATCCATAAGGTTACTTCTCCTTTGGCAAGGACCATGGCAAATTTCTGAACCGAACCTCGATATTTATCCATCAAACATGATGAAATCGAATCCGTTTGTATTCATTACAAACCCCAACGACCTCATCTGATCAACACAATTACTCTGGTGACATGACACACCAAGACAGGCTAAAGCCACAACTTGCGCAGTCCGCGCACCAATAAGCAACAATCCGAACATACTCACATCATGAAATTGACTCAAACGAAAGAGTTGTACCTCAAGCTCACCAGTATCATCACAACACACGGCTGAGAACCCGCCTCGCATCATAGAAATGGAACACACGAATCTAACCCACAAGGTCATATCTCCACATAGCTTCGCTGCAATGCGCGATCCTAACCAAACATGGCTCCACGTGAGACACCTCAAGTCAGTATGCTCGAAATTGACAACCACGCACAATCTGATGTCTGGAACCAAAGCAAATCATTACACCCTCGGTGGAACAAGTAACATATACCACGCAAGCTCGATAGGACATAACCGATACGCCATTCACCAAGCAACGCCCAATTACTCTTTCCGCTCGACTTCCACTATGAACCCCAATAGAACCGCACCATATGTGCCCATAACCAACAAATAATAACGTCTTGTAACACAGAAAGGCAACTTAAAGATCTCTCCAGATTATTGATAAGCTCAACAACGGTCGAATCAATACCTCCCTCTACAATGCCATTCGGAGCCAACCAAGCCGACTCAAGATAGAACACTCACCCACATTGGCCTGCCAACGAACTCCCTAACAAGGAAACCTGAAACTGCTCCTTCCACCTCTATAACTCTGCCGGTGCCATACGATACGGTGCAAGGCACCAATCAATACTGAAATCAACAACCTTGCCCCGCGACATGCCCGTCCACAAGAAACACATCCGAAAAGTCCCTCACCACCGGAACTTAATCAATATGAGGAGCCTCAACACTGACACTCATCACAAGAGCCCAAATAAGAAAGAAAAATCCTTCCCAGCCGTCCGCTAGGTCTTCGAAAAATAAAAAATCCCCAATAGGACATAATCCAAAATCTAACATACTAAGTGACCAAAGATCCGCTCGAGTCTCCAATCCTCGATAGTCACCATACCGCGCCTATACACACAATCCACAACCACAACATAGCCTGAACATGAGAACTCCAAGTCTCCAACTCCATATAGCACACGAATCATCATACCTGATCCCAATTTCGCCGTCCGAACACATGCCACACCTTTAATACCCAATCATTTCACGAGAGGTACTCTAAAATTCTTCTGTGCTACCAAGCAGACTCGAATATCAGCAGTCGATCTAGCCAGAGGGTGCCGCAATACTATCGAAGTGCCATCAACTTAATCACATTGCCCTTTTACTGAAACATATACTCTCGTCAAATCACTTCCAAGTAGCAGTACCATTTCCTTAATCATCTGAGGCCACCCGTTGCTTAAGAGTTTCATGAACTTCCTTTTAGACTGTACTGTAACCTTACACACGCAAATCTCGATCCTCCACGACATACCGCATATACCATACCATCCGAGGACAACATGAAAACTTCATCTCCCTTCCGAGCCACAGACATCTACGCACTCAACTAGCCAAAAACTTTCCATTGGTCCCACCTAGAAGAAAATTACTATACATCCCATGCTCCCCATGCCCATAGAAAGTATACATCTCCAAACCACGATAAAAACCATCAAGAACTCTCCGAGTTCCCCTTGCACAAATCTGACCTGCCAAGACTGAATCCTTCTAACTCGACCAAGCTAAGCAAGCCGTCAAAACCTACGAGCATTGCCGCAAAATACCTGTAAGAACTCATTACCTCGAACACACCCAAGGAACAAATTATATCCTTACCATACTGGTCCGGTCTACTACCACATTACCCCATCTATCTAAATTTCCTTCTGATTCATCCTCAACTTGATATTTCCTTTTTGCTGTAGCACCACAATCCTCAACTCAGACTTACCACACGGAACCAAGCATAAAACCACACCGTCTAAGGCTCATACGTCGCTGAATACTTTCTTAAACATTCCCAGTAACACCACATCCTAGAATGCTTTACTCTGAAGAACTTCCTGCGAATCTAAATCCGTTACCTTTACTTTCCTGATACTGATACATAGAATCCCATAACTAACATAGAAATACCACAAGTCTTGACCTCTTCCAATATAAACTCAGTTTCTAACCACGTATACAACCTTAAGATACCTGATTGTTACATGTAGAATCTTGAACACATTAGAACCATTCTCGAGAGTCATTTACTCTATTTGCACTGCAATTAGCCTGATCAAACGAACGAAACCACCCGTGCCTCATTAGCACTCTGACACCGCAGGATACGACCTCATCCCAATACAAACAAGCATCTTCCTGCTCTATGCACCGAGCATTCTTTACCAACAACAACTTAAGACATCCTGTGATTCTCACACACCTACGAAGCATCATATAACCTTGTCAAAATTTTCCTTCACTCGAGCCATCCTAGACTTGAATCTCCGTGAGCCATCACAGACTCACCAACACGCCTCAAACTGGAACCAACATAGCACCTAATCGTGCGATCAACTTAATCAATAGCCAAACTCCCCCACTTGGCTCGAAGCCATAGATCAAAACACACCCAATAACTCATAACGCATATACTCTATTGCTGCCATAATA
>NW_017677624.1:22900-28642 GCF_001879085.1 Nicotiana attenuata
AGTAAATTCATCAATCGGGACGGACCAAGTCGCAATCCCCAACGGTGCTCTACCCCACGCTCGCTATCCCGCGTGCAAGTCACCTCAATATAGCACTATGATGTGCAAATCCGGGGTTTCAAACCCTCAGGATATCATTTACAATCATTACTCACCTCGAACCGGCGAAATCTCTAACTCGCGACGCCTTTGCCCCTCAAATCGGCCTCCACGCGCGTCGAATCTATCCAAAATCAGAGCGAATACATCACAGTATGCTAAGGGAATAAAGCCCAAGCGAAAACAATCAATAACGGGCACAAATCCCGATATTACCAAAAACCGAGCCCCGGGCCCACTTCTCGAAACTCAGAAATTTTTACATCAACGGGTTCCTTATCTCCTCACGAATTCATACATACTAAAAGCTCTCAAATCCGACCTCAAATGGTCCTTCACATCCATAAATAAAATTTCAAAATCCCAAGCCCTAGTTTCTTCCATTTTTAGCTTAAGTTCCATGACTTTCTAGGTTAATTTCACAATAGAATCACGTTTTAGGTTCAAAAATCTTACCTCCAATCAATTCTCCTTGAATCCCTCTTTAATCACCTTCAAAAAGCTCTCAAAATGCTCAGCTATGGAGGAAAATGACTCAAAATCGCGGATGAAATGTTTAATAAACTTTCTGCCCAATTCTGATATTCCCTCATCGCGATCGCGACCCAGGTCTCACGATCGCGAAGCACTAAATTTCAACTTCCCAAAATAACACTATGCGAACGCGATACTGCTGCTGCGAAATGCGATGCTTCCTCTCTCCAAACTACGCGAACGCGTGACTCCAGACACGAACGCGAAGGGCAATGACCCTTGACCCACAAATCCTTATACGCGAACGCGGGGGACCTTATGCGAACGCGAAGCACAAACCTCTAGCCCTCCGCAATCGCGAACCCTCAAACGCGAAAGCGAAGAGCAATTTCCTGCCTTCCAAAATTTCTTCTACGCGATCGCGACACCACCTACGCGATCGCGAAGGCCAAACACTCTGCAACACCTGAACAGCAAAATCTGCAATCTCACAAGCCAAAAATGGTCCGATTGACCATCCGAAACTCACCCCGAGGCCCCCGAGATCTCAGCCAAAAGCACCAACACATCCTAAAACCTCATTCAAACTTGTTCCAATCATCAAAACGCCTCAAACAACATCAAATTACCCAAAACTCAATGAATTCAGGCCTAAGTTTTCTAAAAACTTCCGAAACACGCTTTTGATCAAAACCCAACCAAACCACATCCGAATGACCTGAAATTTTGCACACACATCCCAAATGACATAACGAAGCTACAGCAACTCTCGGAATTCCATTCCGACCTTCGGATCAAATTCTCACCTACCAACCGAAAATCGCCAAAATACTAACTTCGCCAATTCAAGCCTAATTCTACACCGGACCTCCAAAACCAATTCCGATCACGCTCCTAAGTCACAAATCACCTAACGAAGCTAACCAAATCATAAAAACTCCGATCCAAGCTCATATACAAATAAGTCAACTCTTGGTCAAACCTCTCAAATTCAAAGCTTTCAACTAGAACTGTTCTGTCAAATTCATTCCAAATTTTCCTGAAACCAAAACCAACGATCTACATCAGTCATAATGCATTATACGGGGCAAGTCATGCCCGAGAACTGGCGATCAAAGTGCAAAAGCTCAAAACGACCGGTTGGGTCGTTACACAAATGGACTTTGTGATAGGTAACGTCTCAGCCATAATGGTTTTTTCATTAGGTAATGTCTCAGCCATAATGGTTTTTTCATTAGGTAATGTCTCAGCCATAATGGTTTTTTGAAGCATTAAAACAATTAAGACTAAATAGTCAGTGGTCAAAATAACGTTCAACATTGAAAAATCATTAAAGCTTTCCTAACAAACATTAAAGTCATTTAAGGCTATACAATGACAACTTCAAACCTCACAAATATAGGTAGTCAAAATTAGCTTTATTATTTTCAAATTGTATTGTACAATCTGTTACAAACAATAAGAGCAATTTGTATAATAAAGAGCAATTAATGTTATATCAAGGAATGAACATAGACATTAATTTGAATATTTCTTTTTGAGATATTAAAAATATTATTTTTCCTATCATAATATGTGTATAATTTACGTATAATTTATGTATAACCGTGTATAATTAATGAATAATCTATATATGCCGGTTAGAAAAAGTAAACTGTAAATCCAGCCGGCTATTTGGGTAAAGATCCCAAAAGGACCCTAAAGCGATTCAATGGGTCTCTATAGTGTTTTGCAAATTAAGCCAACTTTCCTAATCACGGTTTTTTAGCTTGTAGTGTTTAGTTAGTTCTTCATTTGGCAATTTCTTAGATTATATTCAGTAAAATATGTTAAGTTGTGGTTAATATAGTCGATTCCAAAAAAAGTAATTTAGATAAAGTTGAAATAAGACCAACAAAATGTAAACCCTAACTCTATTTTTCCAGGAGTGGAATATTAGTGCTACAAACCTCCCACAATTTTTTTTTTCAGACGGAGTATCAGTAGGCATCGTTCATATGGATAATGAACCCGTCCTCCTATTATTTTTTGCTTAAATATCAAACTTTACCGGGATTATTTATAAAAGTTGTTATGGAATGATAAGTATTCTCTTTCAACAGTCTCGAGTTCGATCCCTAGGTATAAAATCGCCTATGTTAGAGAGAATTTTAACTCAAATGTAAGACTTTCCAACACAAACTCGAATTTAGTCGGGCCCCAATATGAGTATTAGACATAGAAGGGAAATCCGAAAAGAAATAGACTTTGCCGTGACTCCCTACAAGAAATAACATTGTTATCTTTGTGTCATTTTTTTTTTTAGTTTCCCATCCGGTTTTCGGTACCCGTATTGGAGCCCAACTATATCCGAATTCGCGCCGTGAAGGGTCTCATCCGGGGGGGGGGGGGGGGTGGACAGCGGTCCTTACTAAGGATTTTTATATACTCAGGGCTCGAACCCGTGACAAAAGAAAAGATGTTATAAAGAGGTTTGAAAAGTACTATTGTGTTAGTGAAAATCATGTAATTGTGTACTTAGAAAAGTACTAGTGTTAAGAGGTTGATATTTAACTTCAAGAAGGTATAAATTGTATAGCACTAATACAAATTTAACGTTGTTTAGTGCATTCAAATACCCATTATAGACATAAAATTTCAATGTTATGTCTAGTGTAGTGCTGTTACTCAAAAGGGCCCAGGTGTGAATCCATCTATGAAACGCCATAGATGGGTCGATCTATGGTAGCTGCATCAGGCTACCCCGTGCTCAGTAAATAGTTTTGCTTTTGTCATAGGAGAATGTTAAAGCCTAATTGTATATATTTCTGTACCCTAATATTCGAGAATGCAGTTATTAGGCAACACTGAGGTATCTGCATTATTAACTTCAAATGCTCACGAAATAGTACACATTACACAAAGTTAGGTGCCCTTCAAAATTTGATTACGATTATTGATATCATAATCAATTATTCTCTCGCATAAAGGAAGACTAGAACTAGTCCCGTAATTNACTAAACCTGCTCATGACTCGTGAGACCTAGTAACCTAGGCTCTGATACCAACTTGTCACGACCCAAACCCCGCACTGGTCGTGATGGCGCCTCACGTGAAGACGAGGCCAGCCACTAACCCAACTCGTCTTTTCAAAAATAATTTAAACATGAATAAATAGCTAAAATATGACTTAATAATATTAATTAGAGGAATTACAACCCCAGCCCTAATCGGGGTGTCACAAGTCACGAGCATCTATTGGAATGTAAGTACAACCACAAGGTCTAAAAATACACTAGTCAAGAATAATGAATAGAGGAAGAAGAACGATGCTGCGAACGCTGGCAGTCACCTCGTTAAACTCATATATCTCTGACTCTGATCAGCCCAACCCACTACCGGGTGAATAAATACCTGCATCTGCACACGGGGTGCAGGGAGTAAAGTGAGTACTCCAACTCAGTAAGTAATAAAGGTAAATAATAACTGAGCGGTAAGAAATCACGTATGTCATATCATCATGCTATATAGAGGTAGTGTCAAACCTTTTGAGAAAAACAGTGAAGCTGTGAATTCCTTGGAAGTATCTTAGCTCAGTTTAAAACCTCTTTTGGAAATGACTTTTTTAGCAGTATGCAAACGAATGCAATTCAAATAGTGCAGATAAGCACAAAAGTCCGCCCCTCGGGTACCACACTCAATTAACAGATAATGTCAGACAATCCGGTAGATATCTCATGAAGTAGCACAACAACAGGTAAGGCAAGCAAATAAAATAAAATAAACACACATAACAGTACTAGTACCGCTGCGGCGTGCAGCCCTATCCACTTACCGCTGCGGCGTGCAGCCCGATCCGTTTATCATCGACGGCGCTCACTAGGGGTGTGCAGACTCCGGGAGGGGCCCCTTACGGCCCAAGCGCAATATCAAGCCATCTCGTGGCATCACTCTAGGCCCTCGGCCTCATATCAATATCAGTATAACACTGCTGCGGCGTGCAGCCCGATCCAAACGTATCCTCACAATACAGGCCCTCGGCCTTACCCAGTCAAAGATCAACAAGCCACTCGGGGAACAGTAAGACATGATGCTCAGCCTAAAATATTTTTGAGAATATCATTTCAAGCATTTAAGGCATAATAAACTTGGCCGAGTTTTAAAACAGTGGAAAAATACGTGACTGAGCTCAAGTGTATAATTAAAACAGTGAGGAATTATCAACAACAATCCCCAAAAGGTTCAAATAGCTGGCGCGAAGCCCAAATCTGGCAATCAGCCCAAATTGTGATGATAACAAGTAATTTCAGACAAATACGCAGTAAAATTCATCAATCGGGACGGACCAAGTCGCAATCCCCAACGGTGCTCTACCCCACGCTCGCTATCCCGCGTGCAAGTCACCTCAATATAGCACTATGATGTGCAAATCCGGGGTTTCAAACCCTCAGGATATCATTTACAATCATTACTCACCTCGAACCGGCGAAATCTCTAACTCGCGACGCCTTTGCCCCTCAAATCGGCCTCCACGCGCGTCGAATCTATCCAAAATCAGAGCGAATACATCACAGTATGCTAAGGGAATAAAGCCCAAGCGAAAACAATCAATAACGGGCACAAATCCCGATATTACCAAAAACCGAGCCCCGGGCCCACTTCTCGAAACTCAGAAATTTTTACATCAACGGGTTCCTTATCTCCTCACGAGTTCATGCATACCAAAAGCTCTCAAATCCGACCTCAAATGGTCCTTCACATCCATAAATAAAATTTCAAAATCCCAAGCCCTAGTTTCTTCCATTTTTAGCTTAAGTTCCATGACTTTCTAGGTTAATTTCACAATAGAATCACGTTTTAGGTTCAAAAATCTTACCTCCAATCAATTCTCCTTGAATCCCTCTTTAATCACCTTCAAAAAGCTCTCAAAATGCTCAGCTATGGAGGAAAATGACTCAAAATCGCGGATGAAATGTTTAATAAACTTTCTGCCCAATTCTGATATTCCCTCATCGCGATCGCGACCCAGGTCTCACGATCGCGAAGCACTAAATTTCAACTTCCCAAAATAACACTATGCGAACGCGATACTGCTGCTGCGAAATGCGATGCTTCCTCTCTCCAAACTATGCGAACGCGTGACTCCAGACACGAACGCGAAGGGCAATGACCCTTGACCCACAAATCCTT
>NW_017677625.1:0-2590 GCF_001879085.1 Nicotiana attenuata
ATGAACTTTTTCTTCCTCAAGTATCTGTTAAAAATTATATACAATTGCTAATGAGAAATACATGCCAAACAAAATTCTTAAAGAAGTTTATTAAGATTTTTTTCAAAAAAGACTAACCTTCTCACATACAACTGCACAACGAGGGACAAAATAAACAAAATACTCCCTTTGAATCAACATGTTTGTTATTAGTGTGAAAAAGAACATAGAATCAACATGTTTGTTACTCAATACCACTGCAAAAGGAAATAGATAGAAAAAGTCTACATGTTAGCAAAAAACATCACATGCAATTCATGGTTCATAATTGAAGCGGGTTCATTCCCTACTGTGAAGATGCATTTCTTTCTTTATTTACTTTTCCAAAATATACCTACTTAAAAAATAGCTGCATCTGCAGCAAACCAAAACAGATTATCAATTGTGGCAAAGAGTTGGGAATAGAATATAAAACTGTGCCAATACGTACAGCAAGAAGTCCTTGCCAAACAATATATCCTGGAGATCAACAACTCGTAGCTTTCTACTGCTAGCACGCAGCAAAGAAAGAAGATACTCCCAACTCAGGGTGCATACAGATCTATTTGTAATATCAACTGCATCAATCTCAGAAACATCAACTTCCATCAACAAATCGAGCAGTGGGTGGAAATCAGTATTCTGGATGTCATCCAGCAAAATCACTAAGCTAGACACCTCATGGCGGGCTTTCTTCAACTTGGCCTTGGAAAGAGCTGACATAACTTGTTTATTATGCTTGAACTAATAAATTCTAAATACCAAGCAGCTTCAAATATGACATTAAATTTCAATAACATATCAATTTCAGAAGATTACAGTGACCACTTCAAACATTGTACCATTTTTACCATTATTTATGCAAAGTGCCTGACAATTTACCATTTCATATTCCATCAACAACTAATACTGGAATTTAACCAACAATAAATCATCAAAACAATTGGACATAGAATATCATAATAAAATTCACACCAAACAAAGCCGACAAAGATTATACCATTTGTATTAAATCTGAACTTTGAGTTCTACAACAAGAAAATCGCTAAGCAAATAAATATACCTGGAAATCACTGATTGCTTAAATGCCAAATAAAGACTAAGAGAACGAAGACGAAGCTCAGTAGAACAGCAGTACGACAGCAAACAGATTTAATCTTCGGTCGAAAACCAAATTGAAACCCAGAAAATGGTGATGAAAAGCTCCTCGAATCCAAGCATCAACCCTATGTTTTCTTAACCGCTGCTAGGTTTTTCAGGGGTGGGTTCTATCTCTTTCAACGGAAAACGAAGGTGTCTCATTTACCCGATGAGAGGAGTGAGAGATGGCTAGTTCGAGTTTTCAAAAGTGGAGCCGGGGTCCGGTCTTTTTGGTGTGAGGGATCTGATTTTCGTCCATCTCTAGTGTCTGCGGCGCTAGGGTTCCATAATGGGAAGGGAATCTGATATGGGAAAATTATTTAATATTTAGATTATTAAAATTATTAAAAAGATAAAATGAATAGGGGTTATTTTGGCGGGTGTAACAAAATTCAGGAGGGAAAATTAAGAAGGGAAAAAGTAACCATTCCAATAGAAATTTTTACAATGAAAGTGTTCCTGTAGATAGTTTTATTTGGGACGGTTTACATAACCGTTGCGCCAAATACGTCTATGGAAACGGTTGTTTTACCATCGCAACGGTTCTATAGTTAAAGTGTGCTGATATCACCTAAATGCTACTGTAACGGTTGTAACCGTTACCATATAGGTTCTATGGCAACGGTTGTAACCGTTGCTAAAATAACTTGGGCCTATACCGTTGCTAAAATAACTATTGCCATAGGCCCATTTTCTGGTAGTGAAATTAAATAAAAGAAAAATCCTAAATCTAAGAATTTTGTAGGAGTAAATCATGCGAGGAAAAATCACGTGCTCACAGCCCTACTAAGGTTAAAGGAAATACAAGATATAATAACAGTGTAGAATAAGACAGTATACTTAAGTGCTACAGTAAAAAAAAAGTAAAACAGGATAGAAGAACAACAACAACTTTAACAGAAACAAAGTAATCACGAAAAAATAAATACCGCGTAACGCAGAGATAACAACTGGGGGATCTCCCAGGATACCGTCCTGTAGTCCCCAAATATAAATATCCAGCGGATCTCCCGGGTGCAGTCCCGTAGTCCAACTCATAAATGCGTGGGGATCTACCGGAATACCACATTCGTAGTCCAAAATATATTACTCAATACTGGGGGAATCTACCGGGTGCAATCCCGTAGTTCCAATGTAAAAGTGCAGGGGGATCTCCCGGAATACAAATCCGCAGTCCCAATGTAAACATACAGGGGTGATCCCCCGGGATACCGTCTCGTAATCCCAAAGTAAATACACAACAGCAACAAGAAGAATACTCAATTCAATCAAATTTCACACCAAGGTAAAGCAGGTATTTCTAACCTAGCATGCTGCACATAATTCAAATAGGCAGTAGAACAAATAAGCAGTTAAATCAATTAGACATGCTTCCCTAAGCTAACAACAGACTTAACTTGCAAGTAGTATAAACAGGAAAGGAAAAAAAGAA
>NW_017677625.1:3440-3714 GCF_001879085.1 Nicotiana attenuata
CAAATTAAGGTCCTTCTGCTTGAACAGATGCTGCAAACTCCGGTGATCAGTATAAATCTCACAAGGCACACCGTACAAATAATGATGCCAGATCTTCAAGGCGTGAACAATAGCAGCTAACTCGAGCTCATGGAAAGGATAATTCTTCTCATGTACCTTTAACTGTCTGGACGCGTAGTTAATCACCCTTCCGTCCTGCATCAATAACGTTTTGTCAATTTGAATCTATTTTCTTTATGCTACCGAAAGACGGAGCCTTGAGGCATCACAATAG
>NW_017677625.1:6201-28636 GCF_001879085.1 Nicotiana attenuata
CCCTCCTGAAGCTACCTGCCCCTCCTCCCTCGGGCCGTGAGCTAGGGGCTACCGGCTGTACAAGAATGATCTCTGGGACCTGATCAACATGCACTCGCTGCTCAGGAGTGCGAGCGGCGGGAGTCTGTGCTCCTCCCCCGGCCTGGGATGTAGCTGCAGCAAGGGAAAGCAATCCAGCTAGAGCTAGATTAGTGTACATAGTCATAAACTGCGCCAGAGTCTCCTGGAGTGCTGGAGTAGTAGTACCAGACGTATCGGGTGTCTGGACTCCGACTGGAACTGCTGGTGGCACCTCGATGTCAGCTCATGCGGGTGCTCTGGCTGCACCACGGGTGCGTCCTCGGCCTCTACCCCGGCCTCTGACGGCTTCAGTAGGGGGCGCGGGTGCCTGATCATCTCGGGTAGCACGTGTCCTCACCATCTGTGAGAGAATAGAAGACAGAAGTTTAGAATTATGATATCAAAATCTCGCACGACAAGGAAATCAAATGAAGTGGAATTTTTCCTAACAGTTACATAGCCTCTCGTAGATAAGTACAAATGTCTCCGTACCAATCCGCGGGACTCTAATAAACCGGTTTGTGATTCATGACTCCTATGAACCTAGTGCTCTGATACCAACTTGTCACGACCCAAGTTCGCTCTCTGTGAACTATCGTGACGGCACCTAGTCTCTACGACTAGGTAAGCCTAACAATTTGTGGAAAAACAGAAATAAACTATCCAAACTGCAGAAATAATACAAATCAAACTCTTATAATGAACTATTTTTCCCAAAACCCGGAATCTCATGAAATCACAAGCTATCGAATAACTACAGTGTTCTAACTCCAGAGTGTCTAAATAAAAGTAAATACAGAAGGCCTAATACTAAAGGGATTCCTCGGTCTGCGGACGCGGCAAACATACCTCGAAGTCTCTAATGGATCACTCTGCCTCAAGGATGGTAGGGCTGAGTCGAAGAACCTGGATCTGCACATGAAAAACATGCACAGAAAGGGCATGAGTACACCACAGCGGTACTCAGTAAGTGCAAAGCCTAACCTCGGTCGGGTAGTGACGAGGAAAGTCAGGGCCCTACTAAGGTTAAAGGAAATACAAGATATAATAACAGTGTAGAATAAGACAGTATACTTAAGTGCTACAGTAAAAAAAAAGTAAAACAGGATAGAAGAACAACAACAACTTTAACAGAAACAAAGTAATCACGAAAAAATAAATACCGCGTAACGCAGAGATAACAACTGGGGGATCTCCCAGGATACCGTCCTGTAGTCCCCAAATATAAATATCTAGCGGATCTCCCGGGTGCAGTCCCGTAGTCCAACTCATAAATGCGTGGGGATCTACCGGAATACCACATTCGTAGTCCAAAATATATTACTCAATACTGGGGGAATCTACCGGGTGCAATCCCGTAGTTCCAATGTAAAAGTGCAGGGGGATCTCCCGAAATACAAATCCGTAGTCCCAAAGTAAACATACAGGGGGGATCTCCCGGAATACCGTCCCGTAGTCCCAAAGTAAATACACAGCACCAACAAGAAGAATACTCAATTCAATCAAATTTCACACCAAGGTAAAGCAGGTATTTCTAACCTATCATGCTGCACATAATTCAAACAGGGCAGTAGAACAAATAAGTAGTTAAATCAATTAGACATGCTCCCCTAAGCTAACAACAGGCTTAACTTGCAAGTAGTATAAACAGGAAAGGGAAACACAATACTAAGTACTTAATGGAAACCGAATTTTTCAAAAATTAGCACAAGTACGCACTCGTCACCTTACGTACAAGGCATTTCAAACATTAATAATACCAAATCCTAAGGGAGTTTCCCCCACACAAGGTTAGACAAGCCACTTACCTCGAACCGGCTCAAAATCAACCCGAAACCACGGTCTTGCCATGAGTACTCGACTCCAAATGGCCCAAATCTATTCAATTCAATTGCATAATGTAAATAACACTTGAAGTAACTGATTCTACAAATAAATTCTAAGCTAATACGCGAAATTAGGTAAAATGACCAAAATGCCCTACGGGCCCACTTCTCCGAATCGGGTAAAATTTACATTTTCAGAATCCTCATACTCTCACGAGTCTATACATATCAAGAACACCGAAATCGGAGTTCAATTGACCCCTCATATACCTATATTAAGGTCTCCTAATCTCAAGCCCTAATTACCCATTTTGCACTGATTTTTTCCTAATTTTTACCACTAATTAGACCTTTAATCACATATAAACGAGTTATGAAGTCAAGAATATTACCTCCAAGTGATTCCCCTTTAATTTCCTCAAAATCTTCAACCCCATTCAAAAATGGTGGAAAAATGAAGAAGGGTCGCGGATTGGTTATTTAAATATTGCCCAGATAATTCCTTCTTCGCGAACGCGGAAGGACCCTCGCATTCGCGAAGCACAACTTCGCTAGGTCCAGCCTTCCTTCATCGCGAACGCGATGTCCATGTTGCAAGCGCGATGCCATCTTCCCTCCTCCTACGCGAACGCGGGACCACCATCGCGAACGCGTAAGTATAAGACCTCACTTCCTCGCGATCGCGGGAACATCTTCGCGAACGCGAAGCATTGAACCTCCAGCAGCCCCAGCTCCTCTTTGCAAACGCGAGTCCCCACTCGCGAACGCGAAGAAGGAAACCAAAACTGACCTGCTGCAATTCTCTGCAATTTCCTAAGTCCAAAATATGACCCGTTGAGCATCCGAAACACACCCGAGGCCCCCGGGACCTCAACCAAACATGAAAACCAATCCTAAAACATCATTCAAACAACATCAAAACACCAATTTAACGTCGGATTTAAGCCTAAGAACTTCAAAAACTCACAAATTACGCTTTCGATCAAAAAGTCTATGAAACCCCGTCCGAATGACCTGAAATTTTGCACACACATCACATTCAACCCTACAAAGCAACTCCAACTTCCGGAATTCCATTCCGACCCTTGGATCAAAATCTCACTATCGAACCGGAAACTTCAAAAATTCAACTTTCGGCATTTCAAGCCTAAATTAGCTACGGACCTCCAAAACACAATCCGAACACGCTCCTAAACCCGAAATCACCCAACGGAGCTAACGGACCATCGGAATTCCATTCCGAGTCTGCCTTCACACTGTTCCGACTATGGCCAAATTTCTAACACTTAAGCTCTCATTTAGGGTCTATGTGTTCCAAAACACTCCGGAACTCAAAACCAAACATCCCGGCGAATCAAAATAGCAGAAACAAACACAGGGGAAGCAGTTAATAGGGGATCGGGGCGTAAATTCTAAAAACGACCGGCCGGGTGGTTACATTCACACTAGTCCCAAATGACACATTGGACATATTCCAACTCCCGTAACCAAAATCTGACCCCGGTATTGACAATGTCAACTCTCGATAAAACCGCTCAACTTTCCAACTTTTGCCAAAAAGCTTAAAACCAACCTACGGACCTCCAAATCAACATTCGAACATTCTCCTAAGTCCAAAATCACCATATGAATCTATCAGAACCATCAAAACTTCATTCCA
Source organism: Nicotiana attenuata (assembly GCF_001879085.1). Taxonomy (NCBI): domain Eukaryota; kingdom Viridiplantae; phylum Streptophyta; class Magnoliopsida; order Solanales; family Solanaceae; genus Nicotiana; species Nicotiana attenuata. Next base: position 9,748 of record NW_017677625.1, read on the forward strand.
GAATCATATACACAAAAATCAAACTCCGGTTAACTCTTTCAACTTAAGTCTTCAACCTTGGTTCTAAGTGTCCCAATTCACTCTAAAACTTCCCCAAAACAAATCCAACCACCCTAGAAAGTAACACAACAATAAATAGACATACAAGAAGTGATAAATAGGGGAAAAGGGCTACAATAAACAAAATAACCGGTCGAGTCGTTATATGATAATGGGTAGATGGTCAGTAGTTAGGTGGAGGAAAATAAGGCCCCTTTGGTAATTGTGGTTGCCTTGGTAAGTTTTTTGGTATTTGGATAGGTTGGTTATGTTTCGGATTTTCTCTTTGAATAATTTTCCGCACTTGCGAAGGAGAAGGTGTGGTAGAGGAATTAGTAAGCGTCATACTACTCTCCCTTCCTTGTCGCCTCAAGTGATATTTCTCCATCACGGAATTCAGCCTTGTATCCACTTGGTGTTTCCATATAGTAAGATTAGTAACCTTCTCACTCATGTCATAAAGCATAGATACAGCTTCATGCATTGGAGTCTTACTCCTTGAATCACAATTTGGTCTAGAAGAACCCGCATAACCATCCATACCTCCCTTATGACTCCTTGTACCTACAAAAGAAAACTTTAAGCAAGAAAGTTAGTTAGTCAAAAATAGGACCTTAAAATTCACTCCCTTAGTATTTCACTCAATATATATGTCACTCAACACTCGTGTTTACTCTCAAAGGTCAAAGGCTTTTGCGACCTCGCTCAATTGAACTCACAACTCAAGCCTTTTTCTGCACAAGGGTATCTAAACTTTTTCTTCTCAACCAACATTCTCAAATCGTTCCAAGTAGGCAATCAAGTATCGGTACGAAATGGAATGTATGTGATACCAAAGAAAGCACAATTAAAAACTAACGGACTTGAGCCAAACAATTCACAACAATAATAAAAGAGAAGAGCACGAAACATTAGCACGAAATAAACAAGGCACACAAAAAACTTGAATTAATACTCAATATGAACTAATATCAAGTTAATCTAGTTGAGAATTTAGTTTACTACAAATTGGAAGAAAGAAAAAGAAAAGAATCTACAAAATTAGAACTTTTCCAAATTTTGGTCGTATTCGCAAATTGGCTATTTTTGTAATATTGGTCAGATGTGCAATAACTGGACAAATTGCAATATGCGGAATGTATTCTGGGTAGAGTTCTCAACTTGTTTCTTTTAAATCAAATTCCAGCTTCAGTTCAGTTTTTCAACAATCTGAAGATTTTTCAATAAGACAGTGCAGACATGCTGACAATGGTGTAGGACAGAACTTAATAGAAATAGGGGCGATTGCTTTAAATATAACTGGACAAAACTTCAATTGTGCAGAACTAGGGGTGGCAAACGGGCGGATCGGGACGGATATGAGCGAGTCAAAATGGATAATTTAAAAAATGGATAAATTATCCGACCCGACCCGTATTTGAAACGGATAATTTAAAAGAATGAATTTTGGGGTTTTGAACATTGAATTGAGGTCGGATTTGGATAAAACTTATACGGTTAGACTCGTATTCTAATGGGTAGTCGAAATTTGTGAATTTTGTCTGGTTCCGAGATGCGAGCCCGAGTTGACTTTTTTGGTTGACTTTGAGTATTTGATTAAATATTCGACTTTTATCACTTGGGTTTGTTTCCTGAGGCATTATTTGATTTTTTGTGAGTTTCTTTTAGCTAGTTTCGAGCCTTTCAGAGGTTGATTTACGCGGTTTGGAATTTTTAGAATATCGGTTGGTTTGCTCGATATTTGATTTGGCTTGCCTGAGGTAAATATCTTATTTAAACTTGGTTGAGGTACTAGTTGCCTCAATTATTTGCGATTGCAATGTTCTATGGGTGCGCATATGTGTGGGGTTTGAGCCCATGTGCGAGTACCAGGGTATTTATTCATGCTCAGGGTAGTGCTTAGGCTATGATATGCCTAGAATTGTCTATTAAGCTTTAAGCTATAATGTTTCTCATAATTGTAACATTTTTCTAAACTATTTGTGCCATAATTGAGGTTACGAAGAGGCTAATTCCCTGAATAAACTTGGTAATTGCTAATTTTTATGATGAAATTGCCGATTTGAGCTATGATAGCACACCTTGCACATGCGTTTCAGTTGCTTGGTCACATTGAATTTTTCAAACCCAATTTCAAATCTTAGGTTCGATTTTAAAATTTTATTAAAGTAAAAGAAATTACTGTCGCGCCCCCTTTTTCTCGCGAAATCGGGTTTATGACACTTGGGAGGACAACTCATTCCTTTTGGGAATTGGATTTGATTTGAAGAGTCGCCACCTAATGATCAGGGTGCAATAGGACACCAAGGAGATTTGATTTGAGTAACCAGAGATTGGGTAAGGGCTTGAAATTATTCTAAGGGGAAGGTGTTAGGCACCCCTCAGAATCCACTAGTGTGGTTCCCGGTCAGACTATTATTGTGAATTTGGGTACAATTAGCATATAAACAAATAGGGCTCAAATAAGAGGGAATTTCATCACATAAAGGTTTGAAAGTAAACAAGGTTTGAAAGAATAATTAGAAAAGCTGATTTTAAAAACAAAGAGTTAAAATGCTGAAAAGAAAGAAATAAAGAATAAAGGGAGAGGGGTCCTAGGTTTATTAATAATATGGATCACCCCACACAATGCCCGGTAATCACTCCTCAATGAGGGGCTACACGTGACATTATCGCGTGGTCAACATATCCATATCTACCCTTCCCATCCCGTTAAGGTATTAAAGCGCGGAATGGTCTCGTTCACCTATTGCATGCTATTACCCGTCCCAATCCTATCAGTCCCGGAGGTATTAGGACTACTAATCCTAAAAGGAAGGGATGTTAGGCGTATTTGTGGTTTCAAAGGGGTAAAATTCTAAGGCGACATACAAACACGTATAACAAGTTGGGGGAAAGCACATAACAAGCAAAAGCTCAAATATACCCCCTTTAAACAAAAAAGCACGTAATTAGCATGACTTACACATACTGTTTAGGGTCTGATTGAATACTAAGCGTGAAATAACTTAAAGGTTGAGGCAGACTGATTTATTACATATTCAGATAAGAAGCCCAAATCAGGCCTGCCAGCTGGTTGTAGTTAATAGAACAGATTCAGTTTATAATTTTACCCTAAGGCTTGCCTAAGTGTTGGACAAGGATCCTATAGGCATGGTATCTATTTAATTCAGAATGCAATGAAATAACAAGGTCTAAAATAAACTGGATACGTACTGGTTAAAAGGGAAGTCAGGTTATTTAAAAGAGAGGCAAGTTTTAATGATGGTTATAAGTTCTGCAACTGATAGTACCCATTATTACCGATTTTAGCTCTATTCGTGAATGAAGCAATTCAGATTCGATTAGGAGTTCCTATTGGCATGATTTCTAGGCGTTGTTGATTGTAAGCCTTTGTAGACATGGTATAAAATGCAGAAGACTCGTTTTTAAGCCTATGAACATGATATCTAGATGAAGAATTTGTTTAAGACCTATGAACATGATAACAGAAATTTGTTTAAGACCTATGAACATGATATCTGGGTGGGATTGAACGTACAGATTTAGATAATCCTGTAAGCATGATTTGTATATGAATGTAGTAGTCCTATGATCATGATTTCTATGTGAATGATGGGTATACAGAATTCAGAAGGACCTATAGGCATGATTTCTATGTGCATATCCAGAATTCAAAATTCCTATAGGCTTGGTATCTACCCTTTTTGCATACATAGTTACCCGTCCCTTTTCACTAACCATCCCCAAGAGTTTATTACAAGTTATTACAGCCCGGAATAAGGTAAAATACATCAAAAAGAAAATAAACAAAAGTACAACCAAGGAGAGCCTGATTCAGACTTCATGTCTGAAATATGAGGTAAACCAACTCCAAGATCATGATCCAAAGCCTTTCTCCCATTAGAGTGTGTTAGAGTTCCCTAAGAGCCTCAATGGGACTCCGAGCAATGCTCACACCCAAATGTATTATTAGAACAGGGACAAGTGCAGTGTGGAAGGGCCAGCCCTCAAGTGTCCAAGTTCAGAGGGAACTCAAAGGGTCCCAAGGCAAGTCTCACAAGAGGAGGCAGAACTTAAAGACTAAGAAAGTGTGCAAGTGCGAAATAGAATGCTAAAAGGGGAAAGGGAGAGGGAAACAGCTACAAGTAAGCACACATAAGGGGTTCAGGGGAATATGGAGATTGTAAAGAGCCTATTGCTTAGGCAAGGGCAGACTTTAGGCATGCCCAGCAATGGAGAGTGCTAGCACACCTATAAGACTTCCAGAACATATATTATTAGAGGCTAGGATCCCAGGGGATCAAGTCTGATTCATGGACAATAACTTGCAGTATTGCCATGCCTCAAACCATAGAATGAACACATAGGGGTAGGGGTTTTGGATTCACAGTAGAACAGGCAGAAAGAAATCAGTATGCTAGAGTAAGTGTTGAACTATATAGAAGCAGTAAGCAAATAGGGGTACAAAAGCAGTAAGTAAACACATTGTTGTGGTGCTACAAAGCTTAAATCAGGACATACCAGTTTCAAAGAAGCAAATAGAGAAAGCAGGCAGCAAAACTTGTGAACAGGCCACAGTACAAACAATAAGAGAGAATACTCGTTGAGTGTAAGTATAAGTTCAGAAAGAGTACGAATGATGGGGTCTTGTGTTAATGAAAGAGTCGTGTACTTATAGTGTGAAAAACAGGTAGAATTAAGGTAAGAAAACAATTAAGGAACTGGGTATCAATTAAAATCAATCAGTGCAAGACTTCCTTTAATTAAGGAATTCAGACTTACACGGTAATGAGCAAGAAAATTATTTAAGGAAAGAGATCAAACAAGCATCTTGTGCAAAGTAGGCAATTAGGGGTAAATACATAGGAGTTTATTTAAGGGCAGAAATTTGAAATACACGGTTACATAAATAAGGTAGAAAATCAATTAGTACACAGTAAATCAAGGCGTCAGAGGTTTGTAATTATTGGTCCATGAATAAAGTCAGAAAAGCTAAGGAAAGTTTTCGGCTCAAACCAAGAAATAGGAGAATCAGCAAACAAGGAAAGAAGATCAATCAGATTTTCACAAAGGAAGTCTGAAATCAATCAAAATTGAAAGCCATTTTAGAGGGGAGTTCATCAAATATAAGGAGCACACAAACATGCTAAGCTGAATTTAGGGCAAATAAACGTCATGCCATTGCAAAAATGGTAGTCACATAGGTCAGCAATGTAGAAGAGAGATAGTATCAAATAGCATACAAAGGGTCCAGTATAAGGACCTTAGAAGAGTTTAGTAGAGAATCAGAATTGCCTAAAGATATAGAGATTGAAATAAAGATTTAAAGATTCAGTTGAGCAATAGAGGAAACAAATTTAGAAACTCGAAATAGTTAGGGTTTCTGAAATCAAACAATTTCCAAGATGAAGGACAAGCATACCACATAGCTAATGGTCTCAAAACTCGAATGAATCCCCAAATTCTAGGGTTTTTATCATCAATCGAGTGCAGAGGTGAGAGGACAAGTAATCAAGGAAAAAGATACTAATCGAAACAGGTTCGGGGGTCTCAGAAAAGAACTGAGACCTTTAACATGCTTTTTCAGTAGCAGGAACTCATGAGAAGCATAGTAAAAGAACAACATGCGAAACACAGTAGAAGAACTCAAAGAAACATAGTAGAAAGAACTAATAAGAACACAGTAGGAGAAACTAATAAGAACACAGTAGGAGAAACATATAAAGAAGCATAGTAGAAGAAACAAGAACACAGTAGAAGAAACTTAATAAGAAACAAAGTAGAAGAAGCACACAAGAGAAAAAGAAAATCAGAGAAACATCTAAATAACTCAAAAACCCTAGATCGGAAAAATAAAGGTTTTGAAAGCATAGTTTTGAAAGAAATATCAGGAAGTCGCTTAAAAGTCTAGGGAAAACACGGATCTAGAACAGATCAAAAGAACTCAGAAGAACCTCGAAAACTAGGGTTTCAGAGGAACCCAAATGGTGATAAAGGCTTGGATAGTCGTTGATCTAAGCAGAGGAGTCGAGGTCAAGCTCGAAACAGACATGGCTTGCCGGGGCAAGGCCGGAGATGGCTATAAAACTTGAATCAAACAAGGTCTGGATGAAGCTTCTTCGTGGTCAGGCCATGAAACTTCAGCAACCAAGCGTACAGGAACCATAGAAGACTGGTAGGTGGTGAGACCACCATGGATTCAGGCCAGGAGGTGGCCGGAGAAGGCGAGTGAAGCTCATCGAAGCGGAGGGGAATGGGGAAGGTTCTAGAGAGAACCAGATATAGATAGATAGAGATGAGAGTCGGTTGAGTGAGGAATGAGAGGGGTTTGGGGGGGGTCGTTTGTTTAATTTGGTAAGAAAGGATCTGGACCGTTGATCAAAATTGATCAACGGCCAAGATTTAATCCGGATTGGGTTGGGTAGATTTAGGATTTGGGCTTGGGTCTTTGGGCTGGTGTAATTTAGGGATGGGGTCTGGATTAATTTAGGCTAAACTAGAAAGCCAAATTTAGCTATAAGTTAAATAGCCCTTTTTTCCCATTTAATTTATAGAAAATAGTAAATAAGTTTCTGAAAAATTGATCGAAAGCATTAAAATGATTTATAATATATAATTATCAATTTAAAAATATGAAATCCCATTTTATAAACATGAGACGAATTTAAACCTAAAAATAACTAATATTGCAATTATGCAATTTTATCCTTAAAAATACTAAATAAATTTGTAAAAAATATCTTAGCTATATTTTAGTATAAACATGAGAATCCAATAAATGAATCACCAAAAATGATAATTTTGGGAACAATTATTGGTTTTTCTTGATAAAATAGGGCAGTAAATTGATTTAAAAATCTTCGAAAAATTAAGGAAAAATAATGAAACCTTGGGATATGCTTATATATGCATATACAGACCGTTTTAAGGTATTTTTCATATTTAAAAATACAGGGAAAAATTGGGTATCAACAGCTGCCCCTCTTTACCCGAGAAGGATGAAAGAGTTATCAGGTAAAGATATGATGGCCAATTTTGACCGAACGAAATGGTTTGAAGAGGTTTGGCTGCACTCTGGATTCTTAGCTGCCTAGATATCCCTGGTCTTACAGGAATCAGGCCATATGTAGTTCAGGATCCACCGGCGGAGTATGCCGATGGAGGCTTTTAAGCACGGACGCTATATTTAGGATAGGGCTGCGGGGACTGGAGTGAAATCGCTCCTACCGAGATGGCCATTGCTCACTGTTTTACCTGCAAATAAGCAAATACAGGCATATATTGTGCATAAATTTAGACGTCATGCAAATTCCCGTCGGACCATGAATGTTGTCTTTGGACGGTTAGAATGACGTCCTTAGACCATGATGTCCTAGGCCATGAAGCGTATAATAAATGATGCTCTCGGGCTATGGGAATGATGCCTCCGAACCATGATGGCTTTGAATAATGATATGCAAAACATTAAAAGGGTTCCTTAGGCCATGATATGGTGTTATCGGGCTATGACAATGGTGCCTCCGAACAATGACGCCCTCGGATAATTTAGCGATCTTTCAGCCCATGAAATGCAATATTTGGCGATCTTTCAGCCCATGAGATGCGAAAGGTGGCGATCTTTCAGCCATGCAAGCGTAAATAAAAGTGGCGATCTTTCAGCCATGCAAGCGTAAATAAAAGTGGCGATCTTTCAGCCATGCAGAATGCGAAAGGTGGCGATCTTTCTGCCATGCAAGCGTAAACAAAAGTGGCGATCCTTCAGCCATGCAGAATGTGAATAAAGTGGCGATCTTTCAGCCATGCAAGCGTAAGTAAGGTGGCGATCTTTCAGCCATACAAGTGTAAATAAGGTAGAGACAGTGTTTAGTCTCGGAAGGCAGAATGGTAGCCTTATGCAATGCAGAAAAATGCAGATGGAGAAAGTGTTTAGTCTGGGAAGGCAGAATGGTAGCCTTATGCAATGCAGAAAATGCAGACGGAGACAGTGTTTAGTCTCGGAAGGCAGAATGGTAGCCTTATGCAATGCAGAAAATGCAGATGGAGATAGTGTTTAGTCTCGGGAGGTAGAATGGTAGCCTTATGCAATGCAGAAATATGTGGATGAAGATAGTGTTTAGTCTCGAAAGGTAGAACGGTAGCCTTATGCAATGCAGAAAATGCAGATGGAGACAGTGCTTAATCTCGGAAGGCAGAATGGTAGCCTTATGCAATGCAAAAAATGAAAATTAAAATAAAATGGCAAATGGTAATAGAGTTCTTAACTGATAGCAGGTTGCGATATTGTGACTTCTGGGGACATCGCGATATAGGGAATATCTGCGGCGTGCGTGGATAGCAAATGCTGGTAAATGCAACAATTCTGAGGGTTGCATTCCTGAACAATGTTTGTCTTGTGAGTGTATAGTATGTGAGGTGCTTTCGCAATCTAAGTGTCTGCATCCAAAGAAAAATCGTGAGTTTTGTAGAGGGGAGGTTAGTTCGTATCCCTGCTGGCCTTGTTTGACCCTTTCGGCTTTGATCTGGTGATACGGTATGTATCATTGGGGTAGCGTTGCTGAACAAAGCGACTTCGATAATAAAAAACATGAATTTGTAAAAGTATATATATGACATTAGTATATATTTAATAAACAACTTTTAGATGAACCGACGACTATGACGTGGCTCAAGACATTGCAACCTCTCTTGCTACGGAATTTTGAGGGTCCTCCTCAAAATTCTGCCCCAGTTTAATGGGTTGATGCTTCTGACGGCTGCTTGCGATGATTGACTGAAATTACTTCGGAATTTTGAGGGTCCTCCTCAAAATTCTGCCCCAGTTTCCAATTGCGGGGGAAATAAATTTTTTATTGAATTGTGACCGAACCCATAAGGCTGCCTACGTATCCCCTCTTAAACGGGAATTAGGTCAGATGTAGTTCAAATTACATCATATAGGAAAGCACAAAGATTACACATAATTGCGCTTGACTGCATCTGAATTAATCAATTTCGGCCAAACTTCTCCATCCATTTCTGCAAGTATAAGGGCTCCTCCTGTCAGAACTCGGTGAACCATGTATAGACCTTGCCAGTTGGGAGAGAATTTCCCTTTGGCTTCATCTTGATTCGGGAAGATTTTCTTTAATACCAGTTGTCCCGGTGTGAACTGTCTCAGCTTGACTCTCTTGTTGAAGTCTCTGGACATTCTGTTCTGATAAAGCTTACCATGGCAAATTGCATTCATACTTTTTCCGTCTATAAGGGCTAGTTGCTCATAACGACTTTTCACCTACTCCGCGTCGTCGAGCTCAGCTTCCTGTATGATCCTTAAGGAAGGAATTTCTACTTCGGCGGGAATGACTGCTTCTGTACCATAAACCAGCATATAGGGGGTTGCCTCGGTTGATGTGCGGATAGTGGTGCAATACCCCAATAGAGCAAACGATGGCTTTTCGTGCCATTGTTTATGCTTCTCTATCACTTTTCTCAATATCTTCTTGATGTTCTTGTTGGCGGCTTCTACGGCTCCGTTAATCTGAGGCCTGTAGGCTGTAGAATTCTTGTGTTTGATCCTGAAGGTTTCACACATAGCTTTCATCAAGTCACTGTTGAGGTTGGAGCCATTATCAGTAATGATTGACTCTGGAATCCCGAATCGACAAATAATGCGGTCGCGGACGAAGTCTGCCACACAGACTCTGACATTCCCGTCCTTCTTTGGCACTGGCACGATGTTGGCTGACAATGTCGGGTATTCTACTACCCTGAGAACCTTAGCTTTGGCTTGCCTAGTGACTTCTTCCTTGATTTTCAAACTCATATCTGGCTTGAACTTTTTGAGCTTTTGCTTTACCGGCAGACACGTTGAATCAGTTGATAATTTGTGAGCTACAATAGATGTACTCAGACCAGTCATGTCATCATACGACCAGGCGAATATGTCCTCATACTCTTTTAGAAATTCTGTGTATTCTTTCTTCTCCGATGGCGATAGGTGAATGCTGATTCGCGTTTCTTTGACGTCTTCTGCATTTCCCAGGCTGACAATTTCGGTTTCCTCCAGGTTGGACTTCGGCCTGTTTTCAAAATTCTCGACTTCCTTGACAATCTCTTCCGGTATGTCATCTTCCTCTGAGTCTGTGTCTGTTTGTTGCGTTGTCTCATTGCATGTCACAGTCATTGGTTCATCAAGATAAGTAATAGTAATGTTGTATAAGTAAAGTAATGAGAGAAAATAATAAGAGTGTTGACTTATAAGGAAAATTGAAATGCTTTGATAAATTCCATAACTGTTTTGAACATTGAAGACTTATTGCGGAAATTTAAAATGCGAAAGAAAAACTAATAAAATTAAAAGATAGTGCATGATGCTTGTTCAGCCTTGCTACCCCGAGGCTCGCCGGGCTCTGGTGGTCCTGATGATCCAGTTATTTAGGCATGCTCCTCTGCTCACAGCCTGTATGGAAGGGCCTTCCTCCCCCTCCTCCTCGAAAATGAAACAACAATCCATACCATCGTCTTCCAGGAACAAATTCCTCACTGCCGCCAGTGCTTCCTCTTCTTCTGACCCATAGATAACTTCGGCCGGTTGGAAAGTCTGTTCCAAGCGTGGTATTGGCTGCTCCAATGGATAGTAGGGGCCGCACCATGGTGGCGACCGGTGGTTGAATTCCTCCCAAGTATACTCATATCCCAATCCGAAGGCGGTGCCATGTTTCTTGAGTTTGATAGGCTTAGCGATTCCTTGGAGGTTCTTGCCAAGTCCCTTGCCAGGTTCGTATCCGCTCCACTTCAATATGCTTTCACTTTTTTTGTCCCACCATTTGTCTTTATCAACGGCGCTGACCCGCTCGATGTGGTGATAAGTCTCCCTGCCTATCTTTCTTCTGCCTCCTATTGCCGGGATGGTTTGGCGACTGTATATGGGATTACTACCGTCGCCGTGAACGATCACCTCTTGGTGGTTCCACTCAAACTTCACTGCTTGATGTAGTGTTGATGCTACGGCCCCAACGTCATGAATCCATGTTCATCCCAACAATAGATTGTAAGATGTCGGCACGTCTATTACTTGAAAGTCAACATCAAACCAAGTAGGCCCTATTTGCAAACACAGGCTAATTTCCCCAATGGTGGACCTTTGGGAACCGTCGAAAGCTTTGACGTTGATGACCCCGTCCTTGATCTCATGCAGTCCCTTTCCCAATGTCCTGAGTGTTACCAACGGACAAATGTTGAGACTGGACCCTCCATCAATCAGGATTCTGGTGATAAAATAACCTTCGCATTGCACGGTATATGCAACGCCTTGTTGTGACTCAACCCCGCTAGTGGCAGCTCATCTTCATGAAAAGTGATCTTGTGACTTTCCAATACCTAGCCTACCATGTTAGCCATCTCCTCGCAGGTGATGTTACTCGGTACATACACCTCACTCAGCACCTTTAACAGGGCATTCTTGTGCGCATCGGAGCTCTGTAGCAAAGCAAGGATAGAAATTTGCGCCGGTGTTTTGTTCAGCGGATCAATGATCGAGTATTCTTTGGCTTGTATATTTCTCTAGAGATCGTCGGGCCCGGTTTCAGTGATGGTTGGTCGGCTAGAAGCCTGCTTGCTCGACTGAACCAGATGTTTCGGGGTATACCAGTTCTCGTCATACCCTGTGCCGCAATAGCTTCCCCGAACATAACCTTGCCTTTCCTTCTTGCCTCGGCTGTGTAGTCCCAAGGTATGGCATTTTTATGGAATGGTGTTACGGCCGACATTGCTACTGGAATTGGCATGGCTATCTTTACCCCGAACGGAGCATGCACCTTAGGCGGTAAAACTGCAACTTCGAAGGGTGTAGGTGCATTTGTTGGTGACATAAATTTGACCTCAATCGGTGCTGGCATCTTTGCACAGGATGGTGCTTTAAACTCAAGTGGCATGGACATATTTACCTCGGCGTCTCCAGAGGGCTGAATCTGGACTATAATCGGTTTAAGGGTGACTATTGGCTTCTTTGGATCGTCACCTTCCGTGATCAAACCGATCGATCCCTTGGGGTTCCAATCATCCTCTATTTCAATCATGTGAACGCCTCCACCCTTGTGATCTGGCAGAGGGTTATTGCGTACATTCGAAGCAGGTTCCTTTGCCACAATAATCTTGTTGTCAATCAAAGTCTGGATCTTATCTTTCAAAGAGCGGCATTCATCAATGGTGTGTCCTTTCATGTAGGAATGGTATGCACATGATTTATTTCGATTAACCTACTGAGAAGGGTTCTCAGGAGCAGCAGAGATAGGGGTGACGTAACCGGCAGCTTTGAGCCTTTCATACAACTGGTCGATAGGTTCAGCAATAGCCGTATATTGTTTCGGAGGCCTTCGATCAAAGTTTGGTCAAGGTATAGGGAAGTTTTTGCATGCAGGAGGGGATTGGTAGTGGGATGGTTGAGTGTTGTAGGCTTGGTAAACATGTGCTGGTTGGGGATATTTGGGTGAAGTAGCCTGATATGTGGGTGGTGGAGGTGATTGATAAGTGGGTGGTGGAGTTTGGTTAGAGGGTGAGGGTGCTTGGTAGTTTGGAGTAGGCTGATATGTGAGTGGAGGCATTGGGTAGGTTCGGTATTTGATGGGAGATTTGGTTCTTTGTGCCACCATTACGGCTCCTACGTCCCTTTTCTTGGACACACCGCCTGACTGTAAGGCCTTGTTTGTAGCTTGTAAAGCCTCGAAATTAGTAACCATACCGCTGTTGATGCCCTCTTCGATCCTTTCTCCCAGCTTGATAATGTCAGAAAATTTGTGGCTCTCGATCATCATCAATCTCTCATAATACTGTGGGTCTTGGGCCCGGACGAAGAATTTGTTCATTTGTTCTTCCTCAAAGGCGGGTCTAACCTTAGCAGCTTCGGACCTCCAGCGAGTAGCATACTCGCGGAATGTTTCTGTGGGCTTCTTCTTTAGATTTTGAATATAGAACACACCTGGCACATTCTCCGTGTTGAACTTGAACCTGTCCATAAAGTCGGACGCCATGCTTACCCAGTTCGGCCACTTTTTTGGATCTTGGCTAAGGTACCAAGATAAAGCATCTCCCTTCAAGCTCCTCATGAAAAGCTTCATGCGAATTTTCTCGTCTTTTCCTACTCCAACCAGCTTGTCACAGTACGTTCTCAAATGGACCCTTGGATCTCCTGTACCATCAAACATTTCGAACTTAGGAGGTTTGTACCCCTCGGGCAGTTTGACATCGGGCTGTATGCACAGATCTTCGTAGTTCAGCCCTTCAATTCCCTTACTTTCTTCAACGCCTTGAATTCTGCTAGTCAATTTCTTAAGTTCTTCAGCCAGGTTCTTGATAAGCAAATCTTTATCATCAGACTCGGGTGTGCTGGAGATGGGTTGGGTGGAGTGTGGCATAGTCTCCACGTAGATGGGGGTGTTATGGTGGGTGTGGCAGTGGTCATTTGTGGAGTTTTGTGGTTCTGGGATAAGCAGCAGGGTATTGTTGGAAGTATAGCAGGTGTTGCAGTGGTGATGAGGAGTGGGATGGTTTTGTTGCTTTGGGATATTTTGTGGAGGTATGGGATTCTGAGCTTTTGGGAAATTGATATCTGGAGTAGTGAGGGAAAATGACAGATTTGCCAGATTCCGGACTTGGTCAAGTTCTTCTTAAAATTTCAGCAGCTTTTGTTCCAGTTGGAATGCATTTTCCTTGGGGACCAGAGTACTGTGACCATGAGTGACCTCTACCCGTTCAGTTGAGTTCTCTTTTCTAGTGTTGTTCAAATCTTCCATTTTCCCTTTGTTCTTGTGTCTGATAGGACTAAGAGGAGGAGTCGGTGGAGGGCCCCTGGATCTCGTGGAATAAGATGATGTTGCCAGAGTTCACGAACAAACCTTTGGGGAGGGGAATAAATAAACAAAAAGTAAAAACAAAAAGGTAACAAGTCAGTGAGGATCATAAAAAATGTTGCAATATTTAATCACATAGTGCCGGAATATAAAGCGTGTCCTAATTTGGGAGCCTCGTTGTGCCCGAGGTAGGCCTAGCGACAAATTGATTTGGAGAACTTAGGATGCTAAATGCCTCATTTTATTGATAAAAAATAGACGAATCCCAAATTGACACTAAATAAACAGGAAATGGAAATCACTAATGGCCATCGGCCTTATTACATTTGATAGAGCGAAAAGAAAAACTCCTATCCTACTTGGTCCCAGAAGGACCTTCCCCAGATTTGGCATCCTCTGGCTCCATCGAACAACTTTCCCAACTCGCGAAGTCCCAGCAATAGGTAGGCCCTGGCTAGGTGTCCGCCTTCGGTTCCTTCAGTATCTTGGCAATCTTTGACCCTTTTGAGAACAAGAGTGTAAATCTTTTCACCAGCTTAGCAATCTTGGGTGGATGTTGGTGACCATGCCGAATCTGGGGACTTCGTGCCTTATTTTCTGCAAAATAGAAGGTTTAGGCCCTACCCCCACCAGACTCGACTATTTAGCATCAATAATTGGCATAAAAGCATTTAGTTCTCAAAATAAATGCACAGAACGTGATAATGTCCATTTGGGTTTCAGGGAAACCAAGTGGACTTTGGACAAGGCTATCTTAAAGAGTCATTACGCGGACAACATAACTGACTCGGCTAGGTTTGACCATGATGTATGCACAATTAAATAGAGTAAGTTTCTATGGGATTTTAGACTGGTACCCTTGAGCGGATAACTCAAGGGGGAAAGGCACGGAATCATCGACTACACCGTTGATCGACTGGTTTTACCGCAAATACGCCTTTTCCAGATTTAGGGGGTGATAATATTGGAAGAGCGCAACCACTCATTATAAGTGTTGCTGTAGGATTTGTTTGGCACGAGTGGAATATGATGTCGAGCATGATTATGCAATAATTAAAGGCATGTTTTCACGTATTTGCATGTCTAAGAAAGCAGTAAATACAACAGTTTTCGTAATTTAAAGCAGTAGTAAAGGGAAGCAGTAAAGGAAAGAAACAAAAAGACAAGTCAGATTTGTAGTTGAAAAGGAAATTGAATGCTTAAAGAAAATAAACAAATAATTGCGCATAAAGAAGCATAAGTTCACAATAATAGCCTGAAATGGTAAAAGCCTAAAAGAATCCCCAGCAGAGTCGTCATGCTGTCGCGCCCCCTTTTTCTCGCGAAATCGGGTTTATGACATTTGGGAGGACAACTCATTCCTTTTGGAAATTGGGTTTGATTTGAAGAGTCGCCACCTAATGATCAGGGTGCATTAGGACACCAAGGAGATTTGATTTGAGTAACCAGAGATTGGGTAAGGGCTTGAAATTATTTTAAGGGGAAGGTGTTAAGCACCCCTCAGAATCCACTAGTATGGTTCCCGGCCAGACTATTATTGTGAATTTGGGTACAATTAGCATACAAATAAATAGGGCTCAAATAAGAGGGGATTTCATCACATAAAGGTTTTAAAGTAAACAAGGTTTGAAAGAATAACTAGAAAAGCTGATTTTAAAAACAAAGAGTTACAATGTTGAAAATAAAGAAATAAAGAATAAAGGGAGAGAGGTCCTAGGTTTATTAATAATATGGATCACCCCACACAATGCTCGGTAATCACTCCTCAATGAGGGGATACACGTGACATTATCGCGTGGTCATCATATCCATATCTACCCTTCCCACCCCGTTAAGGTATTAAAGCGCGGAATGGTCTCATTTACCTATTGCATGCTATTACCCGTCCCAATCCTATCAGTCCCTGAGGTATTAGGACTCCTAATCATAAAAGGAAGGGACGTTAGGCTTATTTGTGGTTTCAAAGGGGCAAAATTCTAAGGCGACATACAAAACACGTATAACAAGTTGGGGGAAAGCACATAACAAGCAAAGGCTCAAATATACCCCCTTTAAACAAAGAAGCACGTAATTAGCATGAGTTACACATATTGTTTAGGGTCTGATTGAATATTAAAAGTGAAATAACTTATAGGTTGAGGCAGACTGATTTATTATATAATTCAGATAAAAAGCCCAAATTAGGCCTGCCAGCTAGTTGTAATTAATAGAACGGATTCAGTTTATAACTTTACCCTAAGGCTTGCCTAAGTGTTGGATAAGGATCCAATTGGCATGGTATCTATTTAATTCAGAAAGCAATAAAATAACAAGGTCTAAAATAAAATGGATACGTACTGGTTAAAAGGGAAGTCAGGTTATTTAAAAGAGAGGCAAGTTTTAATGAGGGTTATAAGTTCTGCAACTGATAGTACCCATTATTACTGATTTTAGCTCTATTCGTGAATGAAGCGATTCAGATTCGATTAGGAGTTCCTATAGGCATGATTTCTAGGCGTTGTTGATTGTAAGCCTTTGCAGACATGGTATAAAATGAAGAAGACTCGTTTTTAAGCCTATAAACATGATATCTAGATGCAGAATTTGTTTAAGACCTATGAACATGATATCTAGGTGTGATTGAACGTACAGATTTAGATAATCCTGTAAGCATGATTTGTATATGAATGTAGTAGTCCTATGATTATGATTTCTATATGAATGATGGGTATACAGAATTCAGGAGGACCTATCGGCATGATTTCTATGTGCATATGCAGAATTCAAAATTCCTATAGGCATGGTATCTACCCTTTTTGCATACATAGTTACCCGTCCCTTTTCACTAACCATCCCCAAGAGTTTATTACAAGTTATTACAGCCCGGAATAAGGTAAAATATATCAGAAAGAAAATAAATAAAAGTACAACCAATGAGAGCCTGATTCAGACTTCATGTCTGAAATATGAGGTAAACCAACTCCAAGATCATGATCCAAAGCCTTTCTCCCATTAGAGTGTGTCAGAGTTCCCTAAGAGCCTCAATGGGACTCCGGGCAATGCTCACACCCAAATGTATTATTAGAACATGGACAAGTGCAGTGTGGAAGGGCCAGCCCTCAAGTGTCCAAGTTCAGAGGGAACTCAAAGGGTCCCAAGGCAAGGCTTGCAAGAGGGGGGCAGAACTTAAAGACTAAGAAAGTGTGCAAGTGCGGAACAGAATGCTACAAGGGGAAAGGGATAGGGAAACAGCTACATGTGAGCCACATAAGGGGCTTAGGGGAATATGGAGATTGTAAAGAGCCTATTGCTTAGGCAAGGGCAGACTTTAGGCATGCCCAGTAATGGAGAGTTCTAGCACACCTATAAGCCTGCCAGAACACATACTATTAGAGGCTAGGATCCCAGGGGATCAAGTCTGATTCATGGATAATAACTTGCAGTATTGCCATGCCTCAAACCATAGCATGAACACATAGGGGTAGGGATTTTGGATTCACAGTAGAACATGCAGAAAGAAATTAGTATGCTAGAGTAAATGTTGAACTATACAGAAGCAGTAAGCAAACAAGGCTACAAAAGCAGTAAGTAAACACATTGTTGTGGTGCTATAAAGCTTAAATCAGGACATACCAGTTTCAAAGAAGCAAATAGAGAAAGCAGGTTGCAAAACTTGTAAACAGGCCACAGTACAAACAATAAGAGAGAATACTTGTTGAGTGTAAGTATAAGTTCAGAAAGACTACGAATGATGGGGTCTTGTATTAATGAAAGAGTCGTGTACTTATAGTGTGAAAAACAGGCAGAAATAAGGTAAGAAAACAATTAAGGATTTGGGTATCAATTAGTGCAAGACTTCCTTTAATTAAGGAATTCAGACTTACACGGTAATGAGCAAGAAAATTATTTAAGGAAAGAGATCAAACAAGCATCTTGTGCAAAGTAGGCAATTAGGGGTAAATGCATAGGAGTTTATTTAAGGGCAAAAATTTGAAATACACGATTACATAAATAAGGTAGAAAATCAATTAGTACACAGTAAATCAAGGAGTCAGAGGTTTGTAATTATTGGTCCATGAATAAACCAAGTCAGAAAAGCTAAGGAAAGTTTTCGACTCAAACCAAGCAATAGGAAAATCAGCAAACAAGGAAAGAAGATCAATCAGATTTTCACAAAGGAAGTCTGAAATCAATCAAAATTGAAAGTCATTTTAGAGGGGAGTTCAGCACATATAAAGAGCACACAAACATGCTAAGCTGAATTTAGGGAAAATAACATCATGCCATTGCAAAAATGGTAGTCACATAGGTCAGCAATGTAGAAGAGAGATAGTATCAAATAGCATACAAAGGGTCCAGTATAAGGACCTTAGAAGAGTTTAGTAGAGAATCAGAATTGCCTAAAGAAATAGAGATTGAAACTAAGATTTCAAGATTCAGTTGAGCAACAGAGGAAACAAATTTAGAAACTCGAAATCGTTAGGGTTTCTGAAATCAAACAATTTCCAAGATGAAGGACAAGCATACCGCATAGCTAATGGTCTCAAAACTCGGATGAACCCCCAAATTCTAGAGTTTTTATCATCAATCAAGTGCAGAGATGAGAGGACAAGTAATCAAGGAAAAAGATTCTAATCGAAACACGTTCAGGGGTCTCAGAAAAGAACTGAGACCTTTAACATGCTTTTTCAGTAGCAGGAACTCATGAGAAGTATAGTAAAAGAACAACATGCGAAACACAGTAGAAGAACTCAAAGAAACATAGTAAAAGGAACTAATAAGAACACAGTAGGAGAAACTAATAAGAACACGGTAGGAGAAACATATAAAGAAGCATAGTAGAAGAAACAAGAACACAGTAGAAGAAACTTAATAAGAAACATAGTAGAAGAAGCACACAAGAGAAAAAGAAAATCAGAGAAACATCTAAATAACTCAAAAACCCTAGATCGGAAAAATAAAGGACTTAAAGAACATAGTTTTGAAAGAAATATCAAGAAGTCGCTTAAAAGTTTAGGGAAAACAACTGATCGTAGAACAGA
>NW_017677626.1:0-9649 GCF_001879085.1 Nicotiana attenuata
TTCAGCGGTGCATCTGCTGAGGATCCCCGGGATTATCTGGATAGTTGCCACGAGGTTCTTCGGAACATGGGGATTGTTGAGACCAATGGGGTCGATTTTGCTACATTTCGTCTGTCTGGATCCGCCAAGACTTGGTGAGGGATTATTGCATAGCTAGGCCAGCAGGATCACCAGCTTTGACATGGGAGCAGTTCACACAGCTATTTCTAGAGAAGTTTCTCCCCATTACTCAGAGAGAGGCCTATCGGAGGCAGTTTGAGCGCCTCCAGCAGGGTTCCATGACGGTCACCCAGTATGAGACCAGGTTCATTGACTTAGCTCGCCATGCTCTGGTTATACTCCCTACCGAGAGAGAGAGGGTTAGGAGGTTTATTGACGGCCTTATCCAGCTGATTCGTCTTCAGATAGCTAGAGAGGCTGGGAGTGATATCACTTTTCAGGAGACGGCCAATGTGGCCCGGAGGATTGAGATGGTACTATCATAAGGGGGTGGTCACGGGGCAGACAAGAGGCCCCGTCATTCAGGAAGATTCAGTGGTACCTCGTTTGGAGGTAGAGATTCATATGGTAGAGGCCATCCTCCCAGGCCTTTTCAGTCGGCTCTCCAGGTTTCTCACGGCGCTTCAGGTGGCTGTGGTTCTCGCGGGCAGTATTCTGATCAACAGACCTACAGTGCACCACCAGCTCCTATCAGTGCATCGCTGCTCCAGAGCTTTCGGGGTGGTCATTCAGGCCGCCAAGGTCAGTCTCAGTTTCCTCAGCAGCAGCATCCAGGTGGATGTTATGAGTGTGGTGAGTATGGTCATATACGGAGGGCTTGTCCGAGGTTGGTGGGTACTCAGTCGCAGCAGCAGGGTCCCCGTGCTATGATACAAGCACCAGATGTTCCACAGGCCGCCCAGCCAGCTAGAGGCGGGGGTAGAGGTGCTAGAGGGGGAGGTAGAGGATTTAGAGGTAGAGCTCAGGCCGCCAGAGGTGGAGGCCAGCCAGAAGCAGGCTGTCCCAGAGAGGTAGATCAGAGTGGTGGGGCCCACCCCGATGTTATGCTCTTCCGACCAGACCCGAGGCAGAGGCTTCAGATGCGGTTATTACAGGTACGGTTCTGGTTTGTGATAGGGATGCTTCAGTGTTGTTTGATCGGGGGTCTACGTATTCGTATGTGTCATCTTATTTTGCCCCGTATTTGGTCATACCTAGTGATGCATTGGGTATTTCTGTTTATGTGTCTACACCGGTGGGTGATTCTATCATGGTAGATCGAGTCCATCGTTCTTGTGTTGTGGTGATTGGGGGTCTTGAGACTTGCGTAGATTTGTTGCTTCTAGACATGGTTGACTTCGATATTATATTGGGGATGGACTGGTTATCACCTTACCACGCTATCTTGGACTGTCATGCCAAGACTGTGACCTTAGCTTTACTGGGTATGCCTCGTTTAGAGTGTAGAGGGACTCCTGCTCATTCTACCCGCAGTGTCATTTGGTATGTGAAGGCTCGACGTATGGTCGAGAAGGGGTGTTTGGCCTATTTAGCATATGTTCGTGATTCTAGTGTTGAGGTCCCTTCTATTGATTTTGTGCCCGTTGTTTGTGAGTTTCCTGATGTTTTCCCTTCAGACCTGCCGGGTATGCCACCCGACAGGGATATTGACTTTTGCATTGATATGGCACCGGGCACTCAGCCCATTTCTATCCCGCCGTATCGTATGGCGCCGCCTGAGTTGAAAGAGCTAAAGGAACAGTTATAGGATTTGCTTGAGAAGGGTTTCATTAGACCAGTATTTCTCCTTGGGGTGCGCTTGTGTTATTTGTCAAGAGAAAGGATGGGTCAATGAGAATGTGTATTGATTACCGGCAATTGAACAAAGTTACAGTCAAGAATATGTATCCGCTGCCGAGGATTGATGATTTATTCGACCAGCTTCAGGGTGCCAAGGTATTTTCCAAGATTGACTTGCGATCTGGCAACCATCAGTTGAGGATTAGGGCATCCGATGTCCTTAAGGCAGCTTTCCGCACTCGGTACGGGCATTATGAGTTCTTGGTTATGTCATTCGGGTTGACAAATGCCCCTGCAGCTTTCATGGACTTGATGAACCGAGTGTTCAGGCCTTATTTAGACTCGTTCGTGATAGTCTTCATTGATGATATATTGATATATTCCCGCATCCAGGAGGAGCACGAGCAGTACCTTAGAGTGGTTCTTCAGACTCTGAGGGATAGTCAATTACATGCCAAGTTCTCTAAGTGTGAGTTCTGGCTGAGTTCCATTGCATTTCTGCGTCATGTTGTATCAGCAGAGGGTATTCAGTTGGACCCAAAGAAGATTGAGGCAGTCAAGAGCTGGCCTAGACCAGCATCAACTACAAAGATTCGGAGTTTCTTGGGGTTGGCAGGCTACTATCGACGGTTCAGACCAGCACTTCTAGACTATTTATGTAGTAGACTGTTCAGACTTGTATTAGAGGCTCTAGACTCGTGACACCAGATCAGTGTGGGATGTGTAGCTTCTATGTCTTATTGATTTTCGCATATCTTTCTTGTTGTTTTAAACACTTATTATGATAATTGGTAATTATGCTGTGTCAGCAAATAACTTACTAAATGAAAATGGGTTATGGTTTGATAGTTGGTCTGGCTTGCCTAGTAATGTGATAGGCGCCATCACGACTGGTATTTGGGGTCGTGACAAGTTGGTATCAGAGCCTAGGTTACATAGGTCTCGCGAGTTGAGCCGGTTTAGTAGAGACTCGCGGATCGGTACGGACACGTCTGTATTTATCCTCGAGAGGCTGCAGAACCTTTAGGAAACTTCACACTCTTGAAATTCTTATCGTGCGAGTTTGTTGATCCGAGTACTAAACTTCTGTTGTTCTATTCTCTCACAGATGGTGAGGACACACGCTACTGGACAGGGTGGACGGCCACCAGTGCCACCAGCTGCGGCCACCAGAGGCCGAGGACGCGGTCGTGGTCGTGGTAAGGGCAGAGCAGCGGGGACAACACCTGCAAATCTACCAGCTGCCCCAGTTCAGGACCAGGTCCCAGTTGTGGACGCTGCAGTAGCACCAGCTCAGGCACCAGCTGTGCCTATTGTGATTCCAGGCCTTCAGGAGGCTCTAGCTCAGATATTATCAGTGTGTACCGGTTTGGCTCAGGCGGTCTCTGCTACTACGATCGCAGCTACTTCAGAGACCGGGGGAGGGATTCAGACCCCCGTCGCTCGCACACCTGAGCAGGTTGTGCAGGGACTCCAGACACCGGGGGCACCTCCAGCCCAGCCGGTTACACCAGCTCAGGAGTTTGTAGTGCCAGTTATGCCGGATGATGAGCAACATCGACTTGAGAGGTTTGGTAGGCTCCAGCCTCCGACATTCAGCGGTGCATAGGGCGAGGATGCCCAGTTGATTTTTGGAAAAGTGCCAGAGGATGCTTCGTATAGCAGGGATTCTAGAGACCAGTGGTGTGGCATTTACCACCTTTCAATTTTCCGGGGCTGCCTTCACTTGGTGGGAGGCGTATGAGAGGCGTAGGCTTGCTGGAGCAGCGCCTCTTACGTGGCAGCAGTTCTCTGTTCTCTTTCTAGAGAAGTATGTACCACAGTCGCGCCGAGAGGAGCTGTGTAGGCAGTTTGAGCAGCTGCGTCGGGGGGAGATGACGGTGATGCGGTATGAGATACGATTCTCTGAGTTAGCCCGACATGCAGTTTGGTTGGTTCCCACCGATCGAGATAGGATCATGAGGTTTGTTGATGGCCTCACATATCAACTCCGTATTCTCATGACCAGGGAGAGGGTTACTAGTGCTATATTCGAGGAGGTTGTGGATATTGCCAGGGAGATTGAGTCTGTCCGTCGCCAAGAGCGAGAGGAGAGAGAGGCCAAGAGGCCTCGAGGATCTGGTAGCTACAGTGGTGCTCCTTCGATGGGCTAGTTTCAGCACGGTAGAGGCCGACAGTTCCGACATGGCCAGTCTGATCGCTCAGGTATCGAGGGGCGTCATCGGGTCATGGTTCCCACAGTTCACACCAGGGCCATTCATTACTTAGTGCCCTCCCAGCTCAGAGCTCATCCCGTGCTTCATCTGTTCAGGGCTCTTCTATGCCGAGTTCATCTGCTGGTCACTCCGGTGCGAGGGGTTCCCTTCAGTCCCCAACTCCGGCACCGGGGAGTTGCTATGAGTGCGGGGTGTTTGGACATATGAGGAGGCAGTGTCCCCGCCGCGTTGCTAGTTCATCCCAACAGAGGGGCCAGTCATCAGCTTTAGCTCCAGTTGCTCCACCACCACCCGCCCAGCCAGTTAGGGGTGGGGATCAGTCAGCCAGGGGTCGCCCCAGAGGGGGAGGTCGATCAGGGGGCGGTCAGGCCCATTTTTATGCTATGCCAGGCAGATCCGATGCCATTGCCTCCGATGCTGTCATTTCAGGTATTATTTTAGTCTGCCACAGACATGCCTTTGTATTATCTGATCCCGGTTCCACCTATTCCTATGTGTCATCATACTTTGCTCGCTATTTGGGTACTCCTCGTGAGTTTCTTGCTTTACCTGTTCATGTATCTACCCCGGTGGGCGATACTGTTATTGTAGACTGTGTGTACCGGTTGTGTGTAGTGATTATTGGGGGTCTGAAGACCCGAGTTGATCTTTTATTACTGAGTATGGTGGATTTCGATGTCATCCTGGGCATGGATTGGCTATCTCCGTGCCGTACTATTTTAGACTGTCATGCTAAGACAGTCACTTTGGCTATGCCAGGTGTGCCACAGATGGAGTTGCGTGGTGTGACTGATTATGTTCCTAGTAGAGTGATCTCTTTCTTGAAGGCCCAGCGTATGGTTGGGAAGGGTTGTCTCTTGTATCTTGCCTTTGTGAGGGATGTGGGAGCTGAGGCTCCTAGTATTGATTCTGTTCCAGTTGTGAGGGACTTCCCTGATGTATTTCCTGCAGACCTGCCGGGCATGCCGCCGGACAGGGATATTGATTTTGGTGTTGACCTGGTGCCAGGCACTCATCCCATTTCTATTCCGCCATATCGTATGGCACCGGCGGAGTTGAAGGAGTTAAAGGAGCAGCTTCAGGAACTCCTAGATAAGGGGTTCATTTGGCCTAGTGTGTCACCTTGGGGTGCGCCGATTCTGTTTGTGATAAAGAAGGATGGCATGATGAGAATGTGCATTGATTATAGACAATTGAACAAAGTAACAGTCAAGAACAAGTATCCTTTGCCTCGCATTGATAATTTATTCGACCAGCTTCAGGGAGCGAGGGTATTCTCCAAGATTGATCTCTGTTCGGGTTATCACCAGCTAAATATCAGGGATTCAGATATTCTTAAGACGGCCTTCAAGACCAGATATGGTCACTATGAGTTCCTGGTTATGTCTTTTGGGCTGACCAATGCCCCAGCAGCGTTCATGCATCTGATGAACAACGTGTTCCGGCCTTATCTTGACTCCTTTGTCATAGTTTTCATTGATGATATCCTGGTATATTCGCGTAGTCAGGAGGAGCACGCGGAGCATTTGAGGGTTGTGTTGCAGAGGTTACGGGAGGAGAGGCTTTATGCAAAGTTCTCCAAATGTGAGTTCTGGCTCGGTTCAGTGGCTTTCTTGGGACATGTGGTGTCCAGTGAGGGCATTCAGGTAGACCCAAAGATGATAGAGACAGTGCAGAGTTGTCCTAGACCGACCTCAGCCACAGAGATTCGCAGCTTCCTAGGGTTGGCAGGTTATTATCGCCGGTTTGTTCAGGGATTTTCCTCTATTGCATCGCCCTTGACTAAGTTGACTCAGAAGGGTGTCTCATTTGTATGGTCGGACGAGTGTGAGGAGAGCTTTCAGAAGCTCAAGACGGCGTTGACCACAGCCCCAGTGTTAGTTTTGCCATCAGCTTCAGGCTCTTATACGGTATATTGCGATGCTTCGAGAGTTGGGATTGGTTGTGTTTTCATGCAGGAGGGTAGAGTTATTGCGTATGCTTCTCGTCAGTTGAAGCCCCATGAGAAGAACTACCCCGTTCATGATTTGGAGTTGGCTGCCATAGTTCACGTATTGAAGATTTGGAGGCATTACTTGTATGGCATATCTTGTGAGGTATTCACTAATCATCGCAGTCTTCAGCATTTGTTCAAGCAAAAGGATCTTAATTTGAGGCAGCGGAGGTGGTTGGAGTTACTTAAGGATTATGACATCACTATATTGTACCATCCGGGAAAGGCCAATATGGTGGCCGATGCTTTGAGCCGAAAGGCAGTGAGTATGGGGAGTTTGGCATATATTCCAGTTGGGGAGAGACCTCTTGCGGTTGATGTTCAGGCTTTGGCCAATCGGTTCATGAGGTTGGATATTTCAGAGCCCAGTCGGGTGTTGGCTTGTGTGGTTTTTCGGTCTTCCCTATATGAGCGCATCATAAAGCGCCAGTATAATGATCCACATTTGCTCGTCCTTAGAGATAGAGTTCATCATGATGATGCCAGAGATGTGACCATTGGAGATGATGGGGTATTGAGGATGCAGGACCGGATTTGGGTGCCCAATGTGGATGGGCTTCGGGAGTTGATTCTGGAGGAGGCCCATAGCTCGCGGTATTCTATTCATCCAGGAGCCGCGAAGATGTATCAGGATCTTAGAAAGCACTACTGGTGGCGGAGAATGAAGAAAGATATTGTAGGGTTTGTAGCTCGGTGTCTCAATTGTCAGCAGGTGAAATACGAGCATCAGAGACCGGGTGGCTTGCTTCAGCAGATGGTTATTCCTGAGTGGAAGTGGGAGAGGATCACTATGGATTTTGTAGTTGGACTCCCTCGGACTTTGAAGAAGTTCGATGCTATTTGGGAATTTTGGATAGGCTGACCAAGTCCGCGCACTTCATTCCTATCTGTACTACTTATTCTTCAGAGCAGCTGGCAGAGATATATATTCGGGAGATTGTTCGGTTGCATGGTGTCCCAGTTTCCATCATTTCAGATCGGGGCACTCAGTTTACTTCCCAGTTTTGGAAGTCTGTTCAGCGAGAGTTGGGTACTCAGGTGCAGTTAAGCACAGCTTTTCACCCTCAGACGGGCAGTCCGAGCGCACTATTTAAATATTGGAGGATATGCTACGCGCTTGTGTTATTGATTTCGGAGGGTCATGGGATCAGTTTCTATCGCTTGCAGAGTTTGCTTATAGCAACAGCTACCAGTCGAGTATTCAGATGGCTCCATATGAGGCTTTGTACGGGAGGCAGTGTAGATCTCCAGTTGGTTGGTTCGAGCCCGGTGAGGCTAGGCTATTGGGGACAGATTTGGTTCAGGATGCCTTAGATAAAGTGAAGATATTTCAGGAGAGACTCCGTACAGCGCAGTCGAGGCAGAAGAGCTATGCCGACAGGAAGGTTCGAGATGTGTCTTACATGGTTGGTGAGAAGGTCCTGTTGAAGGTTTCACCCACGAAGGGTATTATGCGATTCGGAAAGAAAGGGAAGTTGAGTCCGCGGTTTATTGGGCCTTTTGAGGTACTCCGGAGAGTTAGGAAGGTGGCTTATGAGCTTGCGTTGCCACCCAGCTTGTCGAGTGTGCATCCGGTTTTCCATGTTTCTATGCTCCGAAAGTATATTGGAGATCCGTCCTATGTTTTGGACTTCAGCACGATTCAGTTAGAGGATGATTAGACTTATGATGTGGAGCCAGCAGCTATTTTTGAGCGTCAGGTTCGGAAGTTGAGATCAAAGGATATAGCTTCAGTGAAGGTGCAGTGGAGAGGTCGGCCCGTGGAGGAGGCTACCTGGGAGACCGAGCGGGAGATGCGGAGCAGATATCCTCACATGTTTGAGGCTTCAGGTATTTTTCTTGACTCGTTCGAGGACGAACGTTTGTTTTAGTTGGGGAGGATGTGACGACCCGGCCGGTCGTCTCATGAGTTACGGTTCGTTTCCCCTATTTCTGCTTCTTTATGCTTCGTTATCCGTGCTTTGTGGTATTGGGTTGGTCGGATCGAGTCCGGAATGATTTTGATAAGTTTTGAGACACTTAGTCTCTTTTAAGAAAGCTTAAGTTGGAAAAGTCAACTGAATGTTGACTTATGTGTTAGAGGGCTCGGATGTGAGTTCCGATGGTTTGTTTAGCTTCGGGAGGTGATTTGTGACTTGGGAGTATGATCGGAATGGGTTTTGGAGGTCCGGAGTAGAATTAGGCTTGAATTCGCGAAGTTGATATTTTGGCGATTTCCGGTTGGTAGGTGAGATTTTGATCCAGGGGACGGAATGGAATTCCGAGAGTTGCAGTAGCTTCGTTGTGTCATTTGGGATGCGTGTGCAAAATTTCAGGTCATTCGGATGTGGTTTGGTTGGGTTTTTGATCGAAAGCGTATTTCGGAAGATTTTAGAAACTTAAGATTGAATCCGATGTGTTTTGAGTAATTTGATGTTGTTTGAGGTGTTTTGATGATTGGAACAAGTCTGAATAAGGTTTTAGGATGTGTTGGTGCTTTTGGTTGAGGTCCCGGGGGCCTCGGGTGAGTTTCGGGTGGTCAATCGGACCATTTTGGAGTTGGAAAAATTGCAGAAAAATGGTTTCAGCTGTTGCAGGAATTTAACTCTTCTCATTCGCGAGTGGGCCCTCGCGTTCGCGAAGAGTAAGCTGAGGAAGGTGAGAATTTGGCCTTCGCGTTCGCGAGTCAGGCTACGTGTTCACGAAGGAGAAGCGAGTCGGTGCATCGCGTTCGCGGGACTACGGTCGCGTTCGCATAGAAGGATTGGGCAGCTGAGCTTCTGGGAGAAATTGTTCATCGCGTTCGCGAAGGGTCGCCTGAGTGTAGCATTGCGTTCGCGAGGGCTTGGTCGCGATCTCGTAGAAGGAAAAATTGGTCAAGGCAAGTTGTGCTTCGCGAACGTGAGGGTTTGACCGCGTTCGCGAAGAAGGAAATTTGGACCTGGGCATAATGTTTTTAAGTCGTTTCATCCGCGATTTTGAGGCTCATTTCCTCCATAGTTGGTCATTTTGGGAGCTTTTTGAAGGAGATGAAAGAGGGATTCAAGGAGAAACGTTTGGAGGTAAGAATTTCGGACCTAAAACTTGATTCTATTGTGAAATCTACCTAGAAATTTATGGAACTTGAACAAAAATGGAAGAGCTAGGGCTTGGAATTTTGATTTGGGATTTTGAGGGGTCATTTGGACTCCGATTTTGGTGTTCTTTATATGCATAGACTCGTGGGGAGATAAGAAATCCGTTGAGGTAAAAATTTCTGAGTTTCGAGAAGTGGGCCCGGGGCTCGGGTTTTGCTAATTTCGGGATTTTTGGTATTTTTCGATTGTTTTCGCTTGGGCTTTGTTCCTTTAGCATATTGTGACATATTCGCTCTGATTTGACTAGATTCGACGTGAGTGGAGGCCGATTCGAGAGGTAAAGGCATCGCGGAATAGTATTTTCACCGGTTTGAGGTAAGTAACCATTGTAAATTTGGAACTGAGGGTACAAACACCGGTATTTGACTTGATTGAATAAATGCGGTGACGCACATGCTAGGTGACGAGCGTGTGGGCGTGCACCGGTAGGGACTGTGACTTGGTCCATCCCGTAGCGACTATTAAGCCGCGTATTTTATTTGGAAATGATATATTGTTCTGGTTTTTAGATCCTTATACTGTATTAGTGGGTCTTTTAGCGTCCG
>NW_017677626.1:26417-28636 GCF_001879085.1 Nicotiana attenuata
TTCTGGCGGCCTAGGTTCTTGATGAGATAGTCTTTGTCGTCAGACGTCCGGTGTGCTTGAGAGTAGGTTGAGTGTATTGTGGTATGGTGTCCACATAGAGTGGGGGGTATGGGTGGGGATGATCATTTGTGTTTAGTGGTTCGAGAATGAGTAGCGGGGTGTTGTTTGAAGTGTGACATGTGTTGCAGTTCTGATGGGGAGCGGGTTGTTTCTGTGGTTTCGGGATGTTCTGTGGAGGTATAGGATTTTGAGCATTGGGAAAATTGACATCCGGGGTAGTGAGGGAAAATGACAAATTTGCCAAGATCCGAACTTGGTCTAGTTCTTCTTGGAATTTCAGTAACCTCTGTTCGAGCTGGGTGGAGCTTTCTTTGGAACGCTGAATACCCTGAGGAACCTCTACCCTTTCAACTGAGTTCTCCTTCCTGATGTTGCTCAAGTCTTCCATTTTTGCTTTGTTCTTGTTTCTGATAGGACTCGGAGGAGGAGGAGGTGGAGGGCCCTTAGATCTTGTGGAGTAGGATAATGATGCCAGAGTGCACGAACTAACCATTTGGGGAGGGGAATAAAACAAAAAGTAAAAATAAAAAGGTAACAAGTTAGTGAGGGTTATGAGAAAAAATGTTGCAATATTTAAACACATAGTGTAAGAACTTATAATGCTAAATGCCTCATTTTATTGATAAAATAAGACGAACCCCAAAACGACACTAAAATTGCGGAAAGTAAAATGTCACTAATGGCCATTGGCCTTATTACATTTTAAAGCGAAAAGAAAAAGACCCCTAACTACTTGATCCCGAAGGACTTTCCCCAGACTCGGCATCTTTAGCTCCATCGAACAGCTTCACCAGCTCGTGCAGTCCCAACAGCAAATAAGCCCTAGCCAAGTGTCCTCCTTCATTTCCCTCAGCGTTTTGGCAATTTTCAATCATCTGGATGAATTTTCTTTCCAACTCTACCAAACCTCACTCCAAATACCCTAGTCGCTTGTTGGCACTGACAGCCATGTCTTTCCATTCTTCGATCAACTTCTAATTTGCTTCTTGAATTTCCTGATGTTCACTTTCGCATTCTCTGATCCTTTTGCGCAATTGGTTGTACTTAACCTGTATTTCAGCCCTCTCGTCGATGTCCCTATGACCTCGAATAGACCCGGGCTGTCCCAACTCACCATGATCTTCACCTGGATAGTATGGGGTGTAACCGGCATGGTATCTGTCAGGTTCTATGGAATCCTTTTGCAATTCCACATGTGTTGAGCTTGACATTTGTACGGGCTATCGTCGGCTTGGAAATCGGCCCTGAAGTGACTCATCTTTTCGACCTTTGGTATGACCTGCTTCCTCCCTGCCTGCCTCATGACTCGGAGAGGGACATAGGGATAAGTTCCTCTCAGACCAATGAGTATAAAGAATGGAGCGTCCGGAGAGCGGATGATGAACTCTCCAGTAGGGAACCATTCGAACATCCACTACTCTTTGTCTTCTTTCAGATTTTCAAACAACTCTACCCACCCTTTAGCGTCTTCCGGTTGAGCAAACATGTTAGGCATATAGTTCATTCTCTTGGGATGATGGAAGGCTATATGATCATTCCACGGCCTTCGTGGAAGCTCTTGACGGTATTGACCCCTTTGGAGATGTTCTATAAGCCAGAGTTGGAGCAGTAAGTTGCAACCCTCGAAGTGACTGGCCCCTCGTTGACAGTTTTCCAGGGCTCGGTATATCTCAGCAACAATCATAGGTATTATGCTAAAAGGCTGCCCGCCAATTCCTTCTATTAGAGTCTTGGTGACCATGGCTAGTCTGGTATGGATCCTAGCTTTCTTCATAGGAAACACTATCATCCCCAAAAAGCAGAACATAAAGACGAAGACCCTCCTGTGGATATGCGCTAATGATGTGAGAGCGAATTCATCTGGGTAGGTACGACAGGACTTGCTATGGCCGTACCTCTCGTACAGATAGTCGAAAGGAATGTAAGAGTCTTTCAAACAGGTCAAGTCTGGGTTTTTGTTCAATCCCATCATCTTGTGGAAACCCCTACCCTTGCGATTTTCTGGCATAAGCAAACTGGAGTCTCCCAAAGGAATACCTGCTAACCCTCCTATTTCCTCGAGCAGAGGTGTCATTTCAACATCTCCGAAGCGAAACACTGATCTGTCATTGTCCCAGAACAAGGTTGCAGCCTCTATTATTTCGTTGTCCGGCTGGATC
>NW_017677627.1:0-3873 GCF_001879085.1 Nicotiana attenuata
AAATTAAAACTTAACTTAGTAGTAGTTTGGTTTGGTAGTCTCTCCACACTTGTGTTTCTTGCCCAAAGTACTCTCCATACAAAATCTGACCTAATGAGGCCGAAATCCTACTTTTTATAAGGGTTTTACACCAAGTTTTCCCGACTTGACACTTTTGTCCCTGGCTATTTCGCGTTCTGCCGCGGTCCCACCGCGGTTACGCCGGGACCGCAGCCAAATGGGTTCTCTGAATCTGCAACTCTACTCTGTCGCGGTCCTACCGCGGTTACGGTCTGACCGCGGTAGGCCAATTTCAGCACTTCTTTGACTTTTCACTTGATGCATTTCTTGGGCATTGTTTGATTGGCCTCCTTTTCTCCGTAATTGATCCCAAACTTGCTCCATCGACTTCTTTCGTTGGATATAGCCTGCAAAGCATGAAAAGCACTAATCAGAGCATTTGGTTATCACTTTTTACAATCAAAGCTATACAAAAAATGTGGTTCTTTAGGGTCTAATTATAGTCTAATTCACCTATTATCAGTCTACATGAACTTTTTTTTGTACTCCTCAAATTCTCCTTACTTACAACATAATGAATTGGTTAATCCAGTGGTTGATTTTCCATATAATTAATAGAAATAGTGTTTAGATGAGGGGTAAAAATGTCATTCAGTTTTTAATAGGCATTTATGTAATTCACCTTTACACTTAAGGTCTTCCCACTTCTAATATTGTATGATGATATGATAATTAATTGTATATATATATTGCATCTGCTACCATTGCTTGTATGTCCACTATGATATCAATGATATTACCTTCTTCTCTAGAGAGTTTGTAT
Source organism: Nicotiana attenuata (assembly GCF_001879085.1). Taxonomy (NCBI): domain Eukaryota; kingdom Viridiplantae; phylum Streptophyta; class Magnoliopsida; order Solanales; family Solanaceae; genus Nicotiana; species Nicotiana attenuata. The sequence continues at coordinate 824 of NW_017677627.1, forward strand.
CTATCTTAAATTTTTTTTATATGATTTAACTTATATACGTCGATGGTGTAAATAATTATTTACTCTATGAATGTATTCTAACATAATCTTTTTAATTCCTTGAGAAGTACAGTTTGCTTGAGGCATAGAGAAGAATCCTAGCTTCAATAACCTAAATGATTGTTTCTTGCAAATGTTTGTTTAAGAATACAAGTTGCATTCTTCCTTATTGTGAAGTTAATATTTCAGTTTTCTTTTTGAATTTTCGATGTTATGTCCCTTGGTGTGATTAGTCGTTGTTATCAATAATAATACATTGAAATGATTGAAATTCCTTTAGTCTTAGGTAGAGAAATCTGGATTAATTTCTGATTCGGGTTCTAAAAATAAAAAATCTCTTAATGCAAAATAATTCCTCAGTCTATCCAATGTGAATTTGAATTTATTTGATTTATGAACTTCGAATATCACATGATTATAATAATTAGTACGGGCTTTTAATATCAACTAATGATCCAACCTTATTCTTAAAGCGAGCCGAGCCGATTAGAAGCTGTGCTCATGAGTCAGCTTGACATCATTCCATGGTCTTAAGATTATGTGGAGATATTTCTGTTCAAATTTACTGACAAAAGTAAGCAGTCTGTAGAAGATATTTTGTGCATATGATGTGGTCTCTCCAATTAGGCACGAGTAGAGGTGGTAAAATAGTTAAAAGAAAACAGTTAACCATTCATATTATCTACTAAAAATGAGTTGGATAATAAACTTTTTAAAAACGGATCAAATATGGATAAGAACCATATTATCCATTTAGGAAAATGGATAACCAATGAGTAACCAATGTATAACCAGTGAGTCTAACTTTTACATTTGTAAAGCCTCAAATTGGGATTCCTCAAATTAGGGTGACTAAGAATTCTCCAAAAGTGATCATATGCAAGAAGTCACGAATAATATGGTTACCCATATTATCCGTCGGTTATAGATGCAAAAGCCCCCTTTTCTAAAGACTTCCGTAGAGTATAAGTTTACATTTACTGGATTAGCTAAATAACATTAATATTCATTATATATCTTTAATTAGGAACTTGCAATATCTGATTTAAGTTTTATTTTATACTCAAATACACTTTTTAAATAATACTTATGATTTAAAAACTTTACTAATTGATATGGGATGTAACCAAAAATTAGTTTAATAAATAAAAACCAACTAAATATATACGAGACGTGTTACGAAACTTAGCTCAAAGTAATAATATAAAACAAGAAAATAGACAAGAATGTAGGGAGCAAGAGAGAAGAGATTCTTATTTCTTCTATATATTCAAGTGTGTACAATGTGGTGCTAAAACGCTCTATTTATAGGATTACATAGAGGCATACAAAAGAATGTCATAAACATGACATTAAACATTTGAGATCATGGGGAGGTTATGGAGGTGTGGGAGTTACAACTGTAATGGTGAGAAGTAGTGGGAGTTATCTACATAATGGAGAAGAGTAGTGGGAGTAACTTCTTTAGGAGTTATAGACATCCACTACAAAATATAATATTTCATAACACTCCCCCTTGGATGTCTTTAGATAATGTGCCTCATTAAAACCTTACTAAAAAAAACCCTGTAGGAAAAAATCTTAGTGAAGGAAAAAGAGTACACATATCTTGTAATACGCGTTATTTGCTGCCTCATTAAAAATCTTGCCAGAAAAACCCAGTGGGATAAAATCTTAGCTAAGGGAAAAAGAGTACAACGCGTATTTGCCTCCCCCTGATGAATACATCACTTTATTCTTCGGAGATGATGAATTCCAAGCTTGTATAATAACTTCTCTAATATTGAGATCCGCAATGCATGTGAAGAACTTCTCTAATACTTTCAGGAATGAACTTGCATTTACAATGCTTATCACAAGTCACATTTTCAACGAATGGACTATAATCATGTGAACGTGTCTCGTATTAACAAACCACATTGATACATATTCCTTCACCTTGAAAGGATCATTTTGAGAACCCTTATTGTTCTCCTTTTTACAATTACCATAATGATGACTATTATTATTTGATATTTGGCTCGTCCACGTTCATTGGTCAACCACTTGTCTTTATTTAGACTTACTATGCACCATTATCACATTCACTTCAAGAATGGAGCAAATCAAGTGGGACAAACTTCATGCTTTTCCATAAAAAATATATTATTTTTCTTTAGTCATCATTATATCATCAATATGGTGCATTGGGAATCAAACCCAATGCCTTACCCATATAAAGGCATGTTAGGCCATAATAAGTTAGGACTCAAATCTAACTCTTATCATCATAGAGCACCAGGACTCAAACCCGACGTCTTACCCTTATAAAATGGCATAATAAGTCTAAGTGGACTCACCCTTGAGCCTTTTCATGATATAATTGTTGACTTATGTGAGTCCACCAAACTATAGAGTACCTGGTCCTCTATGAGACTGATACGTAGAATGCTATAAGGACTAAATGTAAAGAAGGCCAGAGATTTTCTACGTGGAAAAATCCCACACAAGGGGATCAAAAAACCACGATCTACACCTGTAGGCTTTAAACTCAACTAACTTGTAATCTACCTATTACAAGCCACTTTGCAAACTCCCTTTTGCAAAGACTTCAAACTAACTTGTGATGCACCACCACAAGCCACTCTACAACTCTCCTAGTTACAGAGGATTTAACTTATGACTATTTCTAGTCATAAATAAACTCTAAAGTTTACGAATTTGGTTTGTTCCTAAGATAGCGCTTCTAAGAAAGCAAACTAGGAATTACAATGTAGAACAATTAACAAGATTATAACTCAACTATGGGCGTACATAAGACTCGATTAGAAGTTGATCCTTAGTGGATTTGTCTTCTTGTTCTTGACACACACAGTGACTTCATTGCTAGATGAACTTTGTTATGCTTGAGAGAATGTCACTGAATGCACAAAGGAAGTATGTCTTGCACCAGGTTGTTTTATCACAAAAGATATCACAATGAGTAGTGATGTCAACTCTTGGTGTACTTCTTCCAGTGAGAGGTGACTGCT
>NW_017677627.1:21289-26289 GCF_001879085.1 Nicotiana attenuata
GCAATTTTCAGAGATGTCTGTTCCAGTGGTGATAACATCATCTACATACACTGCTATATAGATGGTAGAATATTCTATTTTCTTGTAGAAAAGTGAGTAGTCGTTGAGAGAACATACATAGCCCATTGAGCAAAGAGCCTCAGTCAACTTAGAGTACCACTGTCTGCTTGCCTGCTTAAGGCCATACAAGGATTTATTTAATTTGTAAACTAAACCTGCAGAGCTGACTTCCAGTCCTGGTGGTATTTGCATATAAACTTCCTCATGCAAGTCATGAAGGAATGCATTGTTCACATCCAACTGAAAAATGTGCCACTGCTTCTTCACTGCAGTAGCTATAAGAGTTCTCATTGTTGTCATCTTCACTACAGGACTGAAGGTTTCTGTATAATCTATGCCAGCCTGTTGGGTGTACCCTTTCACTACCAGCCTAGCTTTGAACCTTTCTACTGTTCCATCAGCTCTGTGTTTAATCTTGTATACCCACATACAACCAATTGCCTGCTTCCCACTTGGCAAAGGCATTATGTCCCAGGTATGATTTGCATGCAGGGCTTCAAACTCCTGTGTCATTGCTGCTTGCCAGGCAGGATTAAGAGCAGCTTCCTCATATGAAGATGGTTCAGAAACATTGCAAACATTCATAACAAGTAACTGACTATCATGGACTAAAGAATCAGTAGGAACATGACTATGTAAGGAAAATAAGGCATCAAGGGAAGTTGGAGTGGTTGATGGGTTAGTAGATAAAGGAATGGAACTAGGTTTCAACTGAGGTATGGAATAGATGTAATCATGCAGATGTGCAGGTAATTTATGTTCTCTACCAGACCTCCTAGGCTCTAAGACAGGAGACTCACTTTGTGAAGTGGAATCAAAAGGATTTTCTGGGAAAGCTTCAGGAGAGTGAGATTGTATTTCTGGAGAACCAGGTGTAAATTGACTAGGTGGTGAATGATCAGATAAAGAGTGATCATGCCCTATTTCAGGGTTGCCGAGGATTAGTAAGTCTCTTGTTGTAGGTTGAGATGTAGTACTGTGTAGATCAGAGATGAAAGGTGGTAAAGTTGGGAAAGAAGAACATGTAACAGGTGACACAGCAAATGGAAAAACATTTTCATGGAAGGTTACATCTCTGGATATGTGAATTTTTCTGGTCTGCAAGTTCAGCACTTTATATCCTTTAGTTTTAAAGGGATATCCAATAAAGACATGAAGCATAGTTCTGGGATCAAATTCGTCCCTGTGTATCTTTGGTATAGTGGGGAAACATAGGCAGCCAAAACTTCTCAAATGGGAGTAATTTGGTTTCTTTTTGTATAGGACTTCAAAGGGACATTTGTTGTTGAGTTATGTAGTAGGTAGTCTATTAATAATATATGTGGCTGTCAGGGCACACTCACCCCAATACTTTATAGGTAATTTTGATTGAAACAAAAGTGCTCTAGTTGTCTCTAGAAGGTATCTATGTTTTTTTTCAACTACACCATTTTGATGTGGTGTGTATGGACAAGTTCTTTGGTGAATAATTCCTTGAGTTTGAAAGAAATAATTTGCTTCTGTACTGGTGAACTCCAAACAATTATCTGATCTTACTGATTTAATGGTCAAGTGAAACTGAGTTTTTACAAAAGACATGAAGGCTTTAAGGATCTGCAGGGCATTACTTTTACTGGACAAAAGATGAGTCCATGTAGACCTGCTATAATCATCCACCATGGTTAAGAAGTACTTATAATTGTCATGTGTGGAGGCATGATAGGGTCCCCACAGATCAACATGCAAGAGATCAAAAATTTGTTTAGTGTTGCTGGTTTTGCTAGGAAAAGGCAATCTGGACTGTCTGGCCATGGGGCATATAGAACATAGGAAGGGTGGTTTATTAGAGAAGACAACAGGTATAGTGGTGATATTTTTCATCTTTGCAAAGGGAACATGGCCTAATCTATTATGCCATAACACATTAACATCATTCTTATGAGACAAGAAAGGATCACAGTCATGTGTTTTATTGCAAATGGAATTATTTACACTTGAGAAGGAAAGACTCTGTGAGGGACTGTGATTTACAGATACTAGATGGAGTTTTCAAGCTATGTACATCACAAGCATGACATGAAGTAGGAAAAGAAGAAACAGATGTAGAACAAGTACTAACATTCTTCAAACAAAGGGAGCACAAGAGATACAGACCATCCCTGATTTTACCAATCTCCAGAGGCCTCTTCATTGAAGGGGCCTGCATCAGACAACATGTGTCAGTAAAGGCTATCAAGGATTTAAGTTGTGCAGTTAAAGAGGATATGGAGATGAGATTAAACTTGAAGGAGGGAACAAACATGACTTTGTGTAGAGTAATTTGAGGAGCAAGATTCACACTGCCAATTTCTGTTACCTTAACTCTATAGCCATTTGGGAGAGTGACAAGCAAAGGATAGGGTAAAGTCTTAATATCAACTAATGTGGTTTTATTAAAGGTCATGTGATTTGAGGCTCTTGAGTCTAAAATCCATGTGTCAGTCCAAGTTCTGAAACATTTACAAGATAACTTGCCAAAATCAATAGAGGATGTACAAGTTATTATACCTACAAAGTTCATGTTTCCTGCAGCAAGATTTACAGATCCAGCTCCATGACTTGTGTTCTCAGAACCTTCTCCTCCACTACTGGTGTTGAAATGCTTAAGTATGTTAATCAATTGGCTGTATTGTTCCTTGGACAGATTCAGATTCTGATTTTCATCCTTGGGTCCAAACTCCTCAGTTCTGGCAGAGATCTCATCAGACAGGTTGGAGTGTGCATTGGCCACAACTCTTTTGCTCTTATTGTACTTGAAGTTTTGATTGTTGTTTGAAGTCTGGGGATAACCATGAAGTTTGAAACACTTGTCTTTGGTATGTCCTGGACGTTTGCAGTAGTCACAGAAAGGCCTTGACCTATTTGTGTTTGGAAATTGGAATAAGGAGTGTAGTTAGTCCTGAAGTTATTGTTCCTGGAATTGTTGGCATTTCCTGTAGCATTAGCATGAAGGGAAATTGACTCTATAACTATATGATTTGAGGATCTCATCTCACGCTACTTTTCATCCTAAATCAGCAAAGAGAAGGTTTGTGCCATTGAAGGAAGAGGATTCATCATAAGGATGCAACCTCTCACTGCAGTGTATACCTCATTGAGCCCCATGAGGAATTGAATCAATCTACTATCTTGTTCAGCCTTATGCATACCTTCCTTAGCACCACAGGTACACTGACGGCTGCATTGAGTTTTTGCATTCAAAGTGCTTAACTCTTCCCAGAGTTTCTTCAATTGAGTGTAGTAGCCTGTGATGTCCAGAACTTCCTGAGATAGGTCATTAATCTCCTTTTGGATTTGATACAATCTCGCACCATTAGTTTGTTCATATCGATCCTCCGATTCTCTCCATAATTCAACATCATCATTGGCATATTCTACACTATCCGCGATTTCCTTTGAGAGTGAATTTAGAATCCACGAGGTCACCATATCATCACACCGTTCCCACTGTCTAAACTTAGGAGATTGGGTATCTGGACGCTTACACTCTCCACTAATAAAACCAGTTTTATTTTTGACAGAAAGGCCACGCAAAACTGCACGCCTCCAGGATCTATATCCAATTCCACTGAAAGCCACACTAACTAGCATAGCTCTAGGATTATCCGACGGATGTAGATAGAGAGGATCACTAGGATCTAGTACAGAATTGACAGTAGCTTCAACATTTTCGACATTTGCAGCATTATCATTTACATTGGTTTGATCGACAATAGCCATATTAAGAAATTCAAGGAATACAGAGTAGAGGAAGAAGGAGAAAACATAGGAAAGTGAAATTGAAGACGAGGAGAAGCTCACACTATATGGATCGACTGAGAATTGAATCAAAACGAAGAACACAGCTCAGATCGTCTGATCTAGGCGATGACTGAGTCGGAGATTCCCGTGCTCTGATACCATATCAAGCTGTGGCTTTGGAACATCAAGCTTCACCATTGATTAGACTCCATTGATGAGTTCTAGAAGTTTCACATGAGTTAGAGGAAGAAGAAGATCGATCTGGAAAAGAGAATGAGAGTTCACTTCATTTCTAATCTCTGATAGTACATATATACACGTGGGGTACCACTCCACTAACTAATTCCAACTAACTTGCCAGCTAGGACATAGCTAACTACCAACTAACTATGATTAACAAACTAAGCTAGCTAAACTAACTATGGTTACAAAGATACAAGGAAGGAAAAATTAAATACACAATTATATCTCAATAAATTTAAATATTAAAAAAGCATATAAAAATTTTAATCAAAGAAATTTATTTGACTCTCAAGATTCGAAGCGTGTAACATAAATTGGGAGATAAGAGTGAGAGTATATGTTAAAGGTTCAAATACAATGAACTTGCACGAACTCATGAAATAGGCAGGGTTTTCGGTTTGGGGTTTCAGGGGCAAGAGAGTGTAAACGAGTAGAAGGGAACAGTAGGTCGCTTATTCCTACAGCGATCTACATGTTTGAAATTAAAAATGCTGATTAACTATAAACTAGTATTAGAACCCGCGCGATGCGCGGATAACATTAGAAAAATATTATTATATCCAACAGTGATCTGACTTTGCTTAGCATATTAAATCATATTGTTCCAACAAAATTCTCAATTTTGTGTCTTAATGCTAATGAAATTAAATAAAACTAATTATATAGTCATTAATTAACTTTTGTGTTTCTTATTTTAATTTATTACATTTTCGGCTATTTCGTATTATTGCATTGATATAAATTTTTTTATTAATGGCTTAGTATCCTTGTCCATTACTCCATTTTATATATCATCGATATATTATTCTTTTTGCTATTTTTAAATTTTATTATATTTTAATAATTTTTCACATATTTAAATATATCGATAATAATTTTGTATTTTATTACTTTATTTTATTTTTAAAATTAATATCCTAGCATTTTCTCTTCCCCCC